>NC_084848.1:307500-415000 GCF_033115175.1 Lepus europaeus | reverse complement strand
TCGGGCTCGCTCAGCAGGGGTGAGGCGCCCTTGCTCCAGCACAGCTTTTGTTTTTCTCCTTAAAGATTGATTTATCTGAAGGCAGATTTGCAGAGAGAGAACGAGATCCTGTGTGCTGATTCCCTCCCAGAGGCCGCAGAGGCTGGGGCTGGGCCAGGCTGTGCCCTTCACTGTGCCCTGACACGGGCAGGGGCGTGCTGGGGTGCGGTGGCAGTGCTAGCCCGGGTCCCCGTGGGTCTGCTGTGCTGTGGGTCAGTGCCCCAGGGACACGGCCTGGCTGAGACGGCCTGACCTGGTGGATGGCAGCGGGGCCTGGGCTGACCCTGGCAGAAGCCAGGCTGGTCCCGGCTAACCTGAGCTCTTGGCCTTCCTGAGGCCTGGCTGGGGCTGGTGGTGGCGTCCGTGAGACCCTGGCCTGAGGTGCGAGGGCCCCACGGCCCCCACGGCCCCCACGGTGCTGTCCGTCCTTGCCCAGGCCTCGGGGCAATCTGGCCAGGCCTCCGTGGAGGGCCTGAGAGCAGGGGCTCAGCGGGGACACCTGGGCTGTGCCTGGGATGACTCAGCCGGCCCAGGGCTATTTCCGGGTTTCAGCAGGTGCCCGGGCACAGGAAGCCGAGAGAGAGAAACACAGGGGAAAACAACACGACCGCCCGTCCCCCTGGTCCACCTGCGCTGCACCCCTGACCCGGGGCCCGCAGGCACTGAGTCCACCTCACGCAGCCCGGGCCTGGGCTTGTCCCCTCTCCACCCCTACAACCCCTCAGGGCCTGAGAGGACGGAGTGAGGAGTGAGGAGTGCGGCCGTTACTGCTCCCTGCAGTGGTGCCCGCCGGGGACTCCCTAAGGGCTGCGGCCTTCCTGCAGGCCACGTCCTAGAACGGTCAACACTCGGGGCTCAGGATGTGTGCAAAGGAGTCATCGCCTCAGAGGGTGCAGATCCAGAGGAGTCCTGGTGTGCGCGATGGGGCCAGGCCCCAGGCTCAGGACCAGGCCCCAGGCTCAGGACCAGGCCCCAGGCTCAGGACCAGGGCTCAGGCTCAGGACCAGGGCCCAGTGAGCAGGACCAGGACTCAGTCGTCATGACCAGGGCCCCATATCCAGACCACATTTAGTCATCAAACCAGGAATCAGTAATAGGACTAGGTCTCAGATAAGGACCAGGGCTCAATTGTCAGGACCAGGGATCTTGACCAGGACCAGGGCTTAGTTTGGAAGACTAGGGCTCAGTAACCAGGAACAGGACTCAGTCATCAGGATCAAAGCTCAGTTCTCAATACCAGGGCTCAGTGCTCAGAAACAGGGCCCAGTGCTCAGGACCAGGTCCATGGCCACTCCAGGGAGGCGTCCTCCTGAGCACTGGTCTTGGACTTGAGCCTCCTGCAGGGTCAGGCCATGTCTGGGGCACGCAGTCCAGTCCATGCTGAAGTCCCTGTGGTGGAGTGGCAGGCGTCTCCCAGTCTGCAGCCACCATGGCTTCCCTGAGCCATCATCCAGCAGGGCGAGAACATTCGTCTGGGAAGGGTTGAGTGCACCTGGCAGGTGGATGACAGCCTTCATGGCCACCAGGGCTCCAAAAGCCAAGGAGCGCTTGTTCCTGGAGCTCTGACACACCGTAGCCTCCTGCCCAGGACATCTCTGAGTCCTGCAGGACAGGGGTGATTGACAGAACCCCAGAGGCACAGGCCTCACCCAGAACTCCCTCTGGTCTCTTGCGTGGGTGCAGGGCCCGAGCACTGAGCCACCACCCACTGCCTTCACAGGCGGGCAGCAGGGAGCTGGGGAGGAATCGGAGCAGCCGGGGCTGAGCTGGCTCTGACGTGGGGGCTGGTGGGCTCGAGGGCCCTGCAGTGTGCTGTCCCCCTGAGCCGCGCCCGGCCTGAGCGCCCGGGCTCCCGTCCCACTGTATTCTCACCCTGGGTGTTCTCCACCCCTCCTCTCCTCAGGCTCCCGCGACACCACCCTGCGCTCTCAGATTGCACGTGACAAAGAGCCATGGAGCGCGTGCTCCCCTGGGCCAGGCGTAGTTCATGGCACGGTGGCCGCCAGGCTCATGCATCTGCGGCCAAGACTGAATTTCCCTCTCTCTGAAAGGTGAGGGCTCTTCACGGGGTCCACGACGCCTCAGGGTGCACACGTGGGTGCCTCAGGGAGCACACGTGGATGATAATTTAGGGTGAATTTTCAGGGGTACGTGGAGACAATATTTCTGAGTGTAGAGGGCTGGTGTTTTAGTGTGTACTTGTTTACAGTTCTTCCTGTTTACCTGTGGGCTGTATATGGTGTGTATATGTGTGTGGTATTTCATGGTGTATGTGTGGGCTGTATATCGTGGTGTACGTGTGTGTGTGTTATTTCGTGGTGTATAGGTGGGCTATATTTTGTGGTGTATGTGTGTATGGTTACATGGTACATGTCAGCTGTATTTCATGTTGTACGTGTGTGTGGTATTTTGTGGTGTACTTATGTGTGGTATTTCATGGTACACATGTGTATGGTATTTTGTGGTACACGTGGGCTGTATTTCCTGGTGTGTGTGTGTGGTTCGTGCTGTGTGTGTGTGGTAGTTCGTGGTGCCCAGCAAGCACATGTTCTTTGTCCAGTCTTCTGTCCGTGCACACCCAGGTCGAGTCTTGGGTTTTGCTACTGGGGGCAGTGCTGCCAAGAGCAGGGACAGCGCCTCTCGCTGACCTCTGACCTCGTTTCCTTCGGGGAGGGACCTGGGGCCGGGACCAGTTCTAGGTGGATGTTGTGATGGGGTGGCTCTATCTGTGTTTTCCTCAGCCAGGTGGTCAGCGGTGCACACAGGTGCTGATCTCGCGTGACGGCCTCCTGGCTGTGGCCCTGAGGCCTCGTGGTGCAGCTTCGCTCCGTGTGGAGTCAGCGCCTCCTCCATGCAGGGCTCACTTAACTCTCCTTCCTGTGTGCGCTCCTGTGCCCTTTCTCTCGCTGAATCCTCGGCAGAAGCTCCCACGCCCCATGGAGTGAGAGTGTGCGAGTGGACGCCTTTGCCCCTGAGATCTGAGGGCTCGCTCCCGCTTCCCTCGGCTGGTGCGGTGCTGGCTGTGTGGCTGTCCCAGGTGGCCTCTGCTGGGCTCAGCTAGGTTCATTCTAGACGCAATTATTCCCAGGGTCTCATGATGTGCGCAGAAATTTTTTTTTTAGAAAAGATTTATTTCTTTATTTGAAAGCCAGAGTTACAGAGACAGAGAGAGGGAGAGACCCGAGAGACTGTGGTTGGTTCACTGCCCAGATGGCCACAATGGCCAGGGCTGGGTCAGGCTGAAGCCAAGAACCAGGGGCTTCATCCAGGTCTCCCACGTGTGTGGCAGGGACCCAGACATTTGGGCCCTCGTCTTGGGTCTCCCAGCTGCATAGCAGGGAGCTGGGTTGGAACCACGACATGAACTGGTGCCCATACGGGATGCTGGCATCCCAGGCAGCAGAGGTAAACACTGTGCCACAATGCTGGCCCCTGGGTGCTGAATTACAGGGAGAGAGAGAGAGAGAGAGAGAGAGAGAGAGAGAGAGAGATCATGCATCCATTGATTCACTCCCCATAAGCTACCTTGGCTGGGACTGGACCTAAGCAAAGCAGGAGCCAGGTCATCATCTGGTCAGGGCAGTGCTGAGTTATCTGAGTACTGACCAGTGATCACTCCCAGGGTACGGTTCCCAGGATCTGGGCTCAGGGCTATGGATCAGGGATGGCACCAGGAATCAGTGCTCAGGAGTGGCCCCGAGCTCTGGACCAGGACTGAATAACCTGACCTCCGCTCGCTGACCAGTTAGAGGGGCAGTGACCTGGAGCTTGGGTTATTGACCAGGGCCACGGCCTGTGTTCAGGACCCAACTCAGTACCTGAAGCAGAGCTCAGCAGTAGCCCCAGGGAGCAGTGGGCAAAAGCCGGGTCCAGAACTCAGTGGCGGGGATCTGTAACCAGTGACAGGGTCAGGACAGGTGCAGGGCCCAGGACCAGGGCTGAGGGACCAGAACCAGGGCCTCGTGAGCAGAACCAAGGATGGATGACCAGGACCAGGGCTCAGTGATCAGGACAAGGGCCTAATGTACAGACCACGGCTTAGTCCTGAGGACCAAACCCAGTGTTCAGGACCAGAGCTCTATGATAGGACCTGGGCTCAATAATCAGGACCAGGCACAGTGCTCAGACCAGTTCCATGGCCACTCCAGGGAGGCGTCCTCCTGAGCCCTCCCAGGTGAGGCACTGGTCTTGGACTTGAGCCTCCTTCAGGGTCAGACCGTGTCTGGGGCACCGCGTCCAGTCCATGCTGAAGTCCCTGTGGTGGAGTGGCAGCGTCTCCCAGTCTGCAGCCACTATGGCTTCCCTGAGCCATCGTCGAGCAGAGCGAGAACATTCGTCTGGGAAGGGTTGAGTGCACCTGGCAGGTGGATGGGGGCTCAGCTGCTTCATGGAGGGCTGGGCTCTGGCATGCAGAGCTGGCTTCCCAGGGGCTCTTGCACGCTTCCCTCCTGCAGAGACAGGGGCAGCTGAGGGTGGCGGTGTCCTCACCGCTCTCCCCTGTCCCAGCCCGGGCCTGGCTCCCGGGAGCCTTGGTGGAATCCTCAGCTCCTGCACCCGGGGACGCTCCCACCCTGACCCCAGGGCACCCATGTCCCAGTTCCTGCAGGGACCCGTGTGCCCCTCTATGGCAGGAGCAGTCACCTCTCCTTGGACCTGGTTCCCCCTTCCCAGGGCATCCCCACACCTGTGCCTCAGTACTGGGGTCCCTCTTTGCTGCCAGGTGGGCCCCGAATGTTTGTCATGGTGAGAGCTGTGCTGTAGAACAGGCTCAGCAGGAAGAGAGTGAGGAGGGTGACGGTGGTGGGCCACAGGTTGGCGCCGGGGGCCTCCTCCTCCAGGCTGTCCTGTGTCAGATCCAGAGCCACACAGGGCAGGGGCTCCTGACAACCTGCAAGACACAGAAGGCCTACCAGGACCTGAACTGTGTGGGTGGGGCCTGGGCCCAAGCCCTTCCCTCCCACTCCTCCTCAGGGGCTGGGGGTGGCAGTGGTGTGGTCTCTATGGGGTCTGAGGGCAAGAAAGGGGCCCATGGGGATTGGCCCCTTGCAAGTGACTTAGCCCAGCTGGCAGGACAGGAGGCTGGGCAGTCCTTGCTGGTCCAGGGAAGGTGTGGTCGGAGCTTCCTGCCATGAACTCAGTGTCTCCTGCCTAAGCCCTGCTCTTGGGCTGGCCTTGGCCAGGACCTGGGTCCAGAGAGGACCAGGCACACCCTCAAGGGTCTGAGTGTGGGGATCAGTGTGCCCAGGGCATGACCAGGGCCCATGGTGTGAGCAGAGCCTCTGTTCTTCCCGAGGGAATGTGGCTGAGGGATGGCCAGCGAAGGCCAGCAGAGTGGACCAGACGTCCTCAGGTCCTGGGCCACTGATCTCTCATCTTAAATTGGAGTTGATCCTGTTTGCCTTGTTTTGGTACACCAATCTAATCTATAATTCATCTATCGTCATCTATCCAATAGTTATCTATCTATCCACTGCTTTTCCCACCTATATAGCGATCGTCCATCCTTCCACTGATCCTTCCATCTATTGTTTCCCTCTATCTGCTGTCCTTCCATCCATTTATCCATCCGTCTGTCCATCCATCTGTCCGTGGTCCACTATGCCTTAGGGTCATTGGCTTATCTGTCCGTTATCCATGTTAATTCACATAATTCTCCCCCTTTCTCTCTTTCCTTAGAAAGGTGCTCCTGATGGCCCAGGTCCTTGAGCCCTGCACCCGCATGGGAGACCAAGAGAAGCACCTGGCTCCTGCCTTTGGATCAGCACGGTGTGCCGGCCGTAGCATACCGGCCACAGCAGCCATTGGAGGGTGAACCAACGGAAAAGGAAGATCTTTTCTCTGTCTCTCCCTCTCACTGTCCAATCTGCTTGTCCAAAAAAAAAAAAAAAAAAAAAAAAAAAAAAAGAAAGCTGCTCCTTTGGCTAAGTTCCTGGGCCCCATGGTGTGGCTGGGGTACTTGTGTGGGTGCTGTTTCCCTGCCTGGCTTGTTCCTCCCCCCTGCAGCTCTTTTGGATGTGACCCTCTGAGTATGAAGTGGCTGTGTGTGGGGCTCCTCTTCACCTGGGCCCTGACAAGGGAGGCGGCCATAGTCAGAGCCCCTAGGAGGCCCCAAGAGCATCTAGGGCAAGATCAGGGCCCAGTTCTTGTGCGTCCTGTGCCGATGTTCTTAAATTTGTTTGGGAGCTCCTGGGGTGCGAATCAGAAGCCCGAGGCCTGAGGCAGTGTCTGTGTGGGTGGTCTCTGACCTGCCCCTCTCTGCCTGTGGTTTGATCAGACTTGGGTCAGGAGGGGATTGGAGGGTTAAGTCTGGGGCCAGCTGGAAGCAGGGCCTGCCTAGGGTGGGCAGTAAAACTACTCTAAGAGCTGTGCAAGGCTGGACATTCTGGAATGCCCGGAGAGGGCCAGCAGGGCCCTGGGCAGCAGGGCTGAGCCTGGGGAAACCCTCTGGGCCTTGGGCAGGGACGCCCCTGCCTTCCTGGAGCTGGGTCTGGGCTGTGAGCTCTCCTGCAGCTGAGGGGGACGTGTGTGAGTGTGTGTGCCCTGTGAGCACGTGTGCCGTGTGCAGGCCCCAGAGAGCGTGGTGCGGGGTGGAGCCTGCTGTGTGCCCTGTGTGTGTCTGTGCTGTCCTGCACTGCTGGGTGTTTTCTGCCTGCGGCTGAGCTCTGCTGGTCTGGGGGGCCTCCTGTCGGGTCCCCTCTTCCCGGGGTCCCTGCACCCAGCCCCTGTTCCTCCCCCTCCATCCCTCGTCCTCTGCACCAGGGCAATGGCTGCATCCCAGCTGCCCAGGACCTCCTGGTGGTGTCCACGGCTCTGGGCCCCGACCTGAGCTGTGCCTGCACTGCCTCAGAATCCACCCCGGCTCAGCCTCACCTCTCACTGCTGCCTCCAGACACGCTCACTCCAGACACGCTCACTCCAGACACATGCACTCCCAGACACGCTCACTCCAGACACGCTCACTCCCCGACACACTCACTCCCAGACAAGCTCACTCCCAGACACGCTCACTCCCAGACACACTCACTCCCACAGGCACCTTTGTTCACACTCACGCTCACATGCACACTTACGGGCACCACGCATGATGTCCCCTCCAGGTGGCCGAGGCCACAGATCCTAGGACCAGGGGCGCTCCCATCCCCGCCCTGTGGCTGCAGCCCCCGAGGAGACAGACAGGCACATTGAACCCGCAGGGCTGCTGGGGGCGAGCACGGAGTTTATTCAGGGCACGGCCAGGGGCTCAGTAGCACACGCCTTCCACGTCTGCCACGACCACAGACACGTTGACGTGGGTGGGTTTACCCGCCTGCCGGTCGATGGTCTTCTGGGTGAAGTGCTCGGCCAGGCCCTCATGGCCCACCACGCAGGAGAAGCTGTCCCCCTGGTTCCAGTCCTCGGCCGACACGCGCAGCAGGCTGGTGACAGCGTAGGTGGTGGGTTGCTGGCCGGGCTCGGGCAGGGGCTTCCACACCAGGTAGCTGTCTTTGGGGACCACCGGGGTGCCATTGTGTGTCCAGGACACCAGCACGTCCTTGGGGCTGAAGCCCTGCACCAGGCAGGTCAGCGTCACCAGCGCGTTGAGGGCCAGCTCCTCAGTCGGCGGCGGCAGCAGGTGTACCTGGGGCGGGGTGACGACGCCTAGAAGGGGCAGAGTGTGGTCAGGGTGGCAGTGGAGTACCGAGCTCCATTGTCACGAATGCTGGCCTCAGTTTCCCTCTGTGACCTGAGGAGGGAGCCTCAGCCCCCAGGGTGGGTAGGGAGGCGTCAGGCTGGGGGTGATGAGAGCAGCCCAGCACCCGGGGTTGGGGTCAGGCCCACCTGTGTCTTTGCTAATGGTGCCTGTTAGGTTGCCGCGCTCTATCTCAGGGTGGGTGACTGTGCAGGTGAATTCCTTCCCAGCATTCCAGAGCACTGCACAGCTGGGCAGCACGCTGGACACACTGTAGCAGCCGCAGTGGTCACGCTGGGCGCTCTGCTGGACGGGTTCCTTCCCAAATGTTGGATTCCAGGTGAAGACGGCGCCCTCGGGGTTCAACAGGCCTCTCAGGGTGCAGGTGAGGCTGGCGTTCGAGTTCAGGAGCAGGTCCCCGAGGTCTGGCCGCTGCAGGGACAGGCTGGGCTCCCCGCAGGAGGGGGAGGGGCAGGGACAGGGACAGGTGGGTGTAGTTGGTGGTTCTGTGGTGTGCTCATCGCAGGCTGATGAAACAGAGAAGATGGAGTGTCAGTGCCCCTTCCTTAGTCCCTGTGTAGGCTGCCCTCTGCCCCAGCTCGGTGGTCCAGCCCAGCAGCTCACTCTGCAGCCTCATGCCCCCTCCCAGCTGCCCTCTGACCTGGGGGGCCGGGCACAGTCACATCCTGGCCCTTGTCGTAGTTGTGCTCCACGTGGCAGGCCACACTGTCTTCTTCAGGACACTGCTCAGCTGATAGCCTCAGCAGGCTGTATGTGGTGTACAGGCCTGAAATGTCCGACTGGACAGGAGGGAAGATCATGTTCTCGCCGCTGACGTTCCAGCTCACGCTCAGAGGGCCCAGCGGGAAGAAGCCCTGGATCAGGCAGCCGACGACCACGGGCTCTCCGGGTCCAAGTATGGGGCAGGGTAGTGGGAAGAGGTTGGGGCTGGTATTCGTGAGATCTGCAACACAAGACTCATTGTGAGACCATCCCAGTCACGTGGCTGCAACCCCAGAGAGCCCTGGGATCATAGGACATCGCCTGCCTCCTCCGTGCTGGAACCTGGTCCAGAGAGGGGAGGAGACCAGCCCAGGGTCACACAGCAGCTGGGCCAGCACCAGGGCTGGAAGTGTCCAGCTGGCTCCTGCTGCCCTGTGTCTCCCAGGCTCCTCAGGGCTGAGCTGCTCAAGCTTGGCTGGCTTGGAGCCGATCTGGGCAGTGTGCACAGGTTGGGGGTGCTGTAGGGTGGGTGTGGAGGGAAGGGGCTGCCTGGGCTGGAGCAACCTGGACTTGGTGAAGACCATGGGGAGGCAGAGGATCCACCCAGCTCTGTGCCCACCCTGCACTTTCTTTGTCAGGATCCCAGACCCTCGCCCTGCCTCCATGGTCCCCACACTGGCACCCCTCCCCCATGAAGCAGCAGTCGACAGTCCTCATGGCCACCAGGGCTCCAATGCCAAGGAGCGCTTGTTCCTGGAGCTCTGACCACACGGCCGCCTCCTGCCCAGGACATCTCTGAGTCCTGCAGGACAGAGGTGACCGACAGCGCCCAGAGGCACAGGCTCCGCCCTAGGAGCACAGGCCCTGTCTGGCTGCACAGTGGGCTCTGGCCTTGCCTTTTCCCAGTAACTCAGAAAGAAGCTCAGCCTCAGACACATAGTTGGTATTTCCCAGAGAGTGCAGAAGACACTGTTCATCCCATTTAGTTCAGCCCAGCCCATTCCAGCCCAGCTCAAGTCCAGGTTAGTCCAGCTCAGCCCAGCTCAACTCAGCCATGCTCAGCTCAGCCCAGCCCAGGTCACGTATCCTTAGCCCAGCTCAGAAGCTAAACTCGTCCCAGTTCAGTCTATACCAGCCACGATCAGCTCTGCACAACCCAGTCCAGCCCAGCTCAGCTCAGTCTACACCAGCTCAGCCCAGCCTAGCCCAGTTCACTTCATCCCAGCCCAGCTCTGCTCAGCCCAGCTCATCCCAGACCAGATCAGCTCAGCCCAGCCCAGGGCAGCCCAGCTTAGCCATGCCCAGATCAGCTTTGCCCAGCCCAGCCCATACAGGCCAAGGTCAGCTCTGAGCAGCCCAGTCCAGCCCAGGTCAGCTCAGTCTACACCAGCTCACTCCGCTCAGCCCAAGTCAGGTCAGTTCAGCCCAGTTCTGCCCAGTTCAATCCAGCTCAGCCCTAGTCAGCTCAGTACACCTCAGCTCAGCTCTGCCCAGTTCAATCCAGCCCAGCCCAGCCCAGCCCAGCTTAGCTCGGTCCAGCCCAGGTCAGTTCGGTGCATCCCAGCCCAACATAGCTCAGCCCATCAAAGCCAAGGTCAGCTCAGCTCAGCTCAGCTCAGCTCAACCTAGCCCAGTTGTGCCCAGACCGGCTCTGCCCAGCTCTGCCAAGGTCAGCCCAGCTCAGCTCAGCCCAGCCCAGCCCAGCCCAACTCTGCCAAGCTCTGTCCAACCCAGTTCAGCTCAGCTCAGCTAAGCTTAACCCAGTCCATCCCAGCTCTGCCCAGTCCATGCCAGGCCAGTTTAGCCTAGCTCAGCTGAGGTCAGCCCAGGCCAAGCTCTGCCAAGCTCAGCTCAGCCCAGTCAGCCCAGTCAGCCCAGCTCAGCCCAGTTCAGCTCAGATCAGCCCAGGCCAGCTCAGCCCAGCTCAACCCAGCCCAGCTCTGCCCAGCCGAGCTATGCCCTGCTCATCCCAGCTCCCAATTCGGGTAAGCCCAACCCAGCTCAGCCCAGCTCAGCCCAGCTCAGACAACTAAACTCAGCCCAGCTCAGCTCAGCCAAGTCCAGCCCAGCTCTGTACAGGTCAGCTCTGTCCAAACCAGCTTAGCACACTCTGCCTGGTTCAAGCCAGCCCATTCCAGCCCAGGTCAGCCCAGCCAGCTCAGCCCAGACCAGCCCAGCCCAGCTCTGTCCAGGTCAGCTCAGCCCAGCTCAGCCCAGCTCAGCCCAGCATAGCCAACTCTGTCCAGCTCAGCTCTGCCCAGCTCTGCCTAGCTCTGCCCAGCCCAGCTGAGCACAGCTCTGTCCAAACCAGCTTAGCACACTCTGCCTGGTTCAAGCCAGCCCATTCCAGCCCAGGTCAGCCCAGCCAGCTCAGCCCAGACCAGCCCAGCCCAGCTCTGTCCAGGTCAGCTCAGCTCAGCTCAGCCCAGCTCAGCTCAGCTCAGCCCAGCTCAGCCCAGCACAGCCTAACTCTGTCCAGCTCAGCTCTGCCCAGCTCTGCCTAGCTCTGCCCAGCCCAGCTGAGCACAGCTCTGTCCAAACCAGCTTAGCACACTCTGCCTGGTTCAAGCCAGCCCATTCCAGCCCAGGTCAGCCCAGCCAGCTCAGCCCAGACCAGCCCAGCCCAGCTCTGTCCAGGTCAGCTCAGCTCAGCCCAGCTCAGCTCTGCCTGGTTCAAGCCAGCCCATTCCAGCCCAGGTCAGCCCAGTCCAGCCCAGCTCAGCTCAGCTCAGCCCAGACCTGCCCAGCTTTGCCAAGGTCAGCTCAGCCTAGCTGAGCCAATCTCAGCCCATCAAAGCCAAGGTCAGCTCAGCCCAGCCCTGCCCAGCTCTGCCCAGGTCATCTCTGCACAGCTCAGCTCAGCTCAGTCCAGACCAACTCAGCCCCACTCCACTTCAGCCCAGGTCAGCTTAGCCCTCAGCTCAGCAAGGCCAACCCAGCCCATTTATTGCAGTCCAGTTTGGCCGTGCTCAAACCAGTCCAGCTCAGCTCAGCCCAGCACAGCCTGACCCTACCCTTTTATTCCAGCCCAGCCCAGTTAAGCAGGGAGTGGGCATCCATCAGGTTCCGTACATCCGATTCTGTTCCTCTCTGTCCCAGCACAGCCCACGTCTAGATCAGCCGGCAGGCCTCTTGGCACTGCCTCCCAGGGCCTCGGCTCATCCTGACTGAGTTGGGCTCTGCCAGGCTCAGCCCCCTGTCCCAGCCTCTCCCAGACAGTGGCTGTGTCCTGCCTGTGGCCGGCTGGGCTCCTGGCCACGGTCTCCCTCTCCCTGCCCTCTGTGCTGATGCCTGTTCTCCCTCTGCCCCCAGGAGCCTCAGGACCAGCCTGGCTGTGACTGCCCCTGTGCAGAGATGCAGAGCCCCGGGGACCCACCTGTCTGGGCTGCTGGAGGAGCACCATGGAGGGTCAGGTCTCCCTGGCCAGGCTGCCCTGCACTGTGGTCCACACCTGGGCCAGAGCTCCCCATCTGCACCCTCTGTTGCTGGCCCAAAGGGGCCGAGTGGAGTGGGAGCCAGGCCTGGTCCGGGCCCCTCCTGGAGAGCTGTGCACCTGCTCCACCTCTTTGTCCATGGCTGGGCTGGGGCTGGCTGCTGAGTGCAGGCTGGGGAGGGCTGCGTGACTGTGGGTCTGGCCCCACGTTGGGTCACTCAGCTGCCTACTTCCTGTTCCAGAAGACAATGCAGCTGGCCTCCACGTCACGTCTGGTCTGTGGTCTGTCTGTGGTGGGGACAGGTGTGTGTTGTCTGGGCCCTGTGACCCCAGGGACCATGGAGGGACGAGGGCTCCACGTGGTTGGCCACAGGATGGGCTGGGGGCTGAGATGCAGGGAAGAAGAGGCCCAAATGGACACAGAGGCTCAGAGACACTGGGACAGGGAGGGAGACGGAGAGCAGGGAGTACTAGCCCAGGCCGAGAGAAGGCCCCGTTCATGGGAGGGCCAGGGCTCAGGGGTCAGGGCTGCCTTTGGGGCCACAGGGCTGATGTCAGGGTGGGGACAGCCATTGTGCCGTGGGCCAGGCACCCCTGCACCTGTCAGCCTCATAGACAGCTGGGATCCCTGACTGAAGCCCCCTGCAGTTCCAGCTCTGCCTTCTCCCACTCGGGGTCTCGGGCCGTGGCAGGCAGAGGGCGATGCTCTTCCTGGCCCGGGCTCCCTGCATCCACCTCAGTCCCCCACCCCAACTCTCTCTGGGCTGCCCCATCAGCATTGCTGTCCCAGGTCCTCTGTCCTTAGGGTTCCACATCCACATTCAGGTACCCGCTAGTCTTCACCCAGGTAATTGCCGGTCAGGAGGGTAGGGGAGCAGCAGGAGAGCCAGCAGGGCTGCACACACCTGCCCAGCTCCACAGGTCTGGGTTGGCTGGGCTGGGGCCTGGGGCCTGGGGCCTACCCAGAGGCAGGCCCGGCAGTGTCTTGTGAAATGTGGGTGGCCTGAAGCCCCCTGGTCACAAGAGGAAGCACGGCGAGCCTGGGAGCTGCAGGGCCAGGTTAGCAGGGCAGGGAGTGGCGTGGCCACAGGGACCGCGGCAGGTGTTGTGATGCCCTACACTCTCAGCGTGGCGTGCGTCTCAGACATTGCTGACTGCTGCAGCAAACATGGCGCAGACGGGCAGGCTTCAAAGAAGGCACTGATTTCCCCAGTTCTGCAGGCTGGAGCCAGCGTCAGGGCGGGGTCTTCTCCCAGTGTCCACACCTTGGGTGGTGGGGAGAGGGAGGAAGAGAGAGGAAAGAGGAAAGATGACAGGGAGAGAGAGCTCACTCTGGGTGTCCTCATCTGGACAGAGGGAGATCACTGCAGGTGTCGTCCCCTGGGCAGGGAGAGGTGCCAGGTCCCTCTGGGTGCTTCTCCTCAAGGCAGGGATCCCACTGTGGGCTCCACCCTGGTGACCCCCGACACCGCCCGGTGGGATCAGGGTTTGCCGAGTGGCACAGTTGGGCCGTCCCCCACAGGGAACAGCTCCTCGGCGGCCAGCACTGCCACGGGAGCACACGCGCCGGCCCTGGGGGCGACAGGGGCTCTCCCACAAGCTGCTGGCCTTGTTTGTTCTCATCTGTCCTCAGGGGAGGGCGGCAGAGAGGGAGGAGGAGAGAGAGGAAGATCTTCCACCTGCTGTTGGCTCCCTGAGGCCCACAAGAGCCGGGACTGGGCAGGCTGAAGCCAGGACCTGGGCCTGGCTTGTGGGTGGCAGGGCCCAGGACTGGAGTCGTCACTGCTGCCTCCCAGGTGGAGGTCAGCAGGAACCTGGAATCGGAGGCGGAGCCAGGCCGTGACCCAGGTGCTCCCATGTGGGCTGCGGGTGTCCCGAGGCAGCTTCACCTGCTGTGCCGCACACCTGCCCCCAGCCTGGGCTGTGCCAAGACCCAGGACGGAGGGCGGGAGTGATCTGGGGCGGCCGCAGCCCGAGGCTGGACACTGGTCCCCGGGCCTCGTCCGGTGGCCTTGTGCTCTGGGACTGAAGCAGCCCAGTGGAGAACAAAGGAAGTGTCATCTGCTCGGGGTCTGTCAGGGCCGCGACCCCGGAGACGTGGGCCCACCTCCTGTGGGGGGCTCCGTGCTAACTCCTCGCAGGCCGGGTCTCAGCTGCAGAAGCTGCACTTCATGGATACCTGTGCCCGAGACCCCTCCTTCAGCTCCCAGAGCTCCACTGAGCGGCTGTTGCAGGGCACACGGTCAGCCCAGACGGCCTCTGTGCTCCGTGGGCATCCGTTGGAGCAAGGGGCCGGGCTATGACGGTGTCGCCGAGTCATCAGCCTCAGTGGGCGGCCCTGAGCTCATTCCTGTGTGTGGAGGACGGGGTCCATGGGCGCGAGGAGCCCTCAGGAAGCAGCCTCCCTGGGAAGCAGTGTGCCGGCCCCCTGCAGCCCTGGTGGGAGCAGGGCCTGGGGCAGAAAGTGGGGCTGGAGGCGGGTCCTGCTGACCTCGCTTGGCCCCATGTCCTCGTGGTGGACCCGGGCAGGCCTCAGTCCCTGGCTGCCAGGTGGGACCCTGAGGCAGGAGTGGCCCTTGTTGTCTCCCTGCTGGGTCACTGGGCCCCTGTCCTGGGGGTCTCAGCACTGCCTGTGCATGGAGGTGGGAGGGAGTGGGGAGTGAGTCTGGTGGAGGGGCAGAGATTTTTCCAGATGGCTCAAGGTCGCTCTTCCATCCAAGCCAGTAGTTTGGCTGGGTGGGGGGTGTTGTGCTGCTTCCCTTCCCCTGCTGGTTGCAGCTCTGGGGCCATGGGGTCCCAGAACCCCTGACCTGCAGCCCACAATGTTGTCCCCGGGAGATCCTTCCAGGAGCCTCGATCTGGCGCTCTGAGCAGAGCGGGGCTTTGGCTGCGGGGCCTGGGGGGGGGGGGGGGGTCGGGCTCGCTCAGCAGGGGTGAGGCGCCCTTGCTCCAGCACAGCTTTTGTTTTTCTCCTTAAAGATTGATTTATCTGAAGGCAGATTTGCAGAGAGAGAACGAGATCCTGTGTGCTGATTCCCTCCCAGAGGCCGCAGAGGCTGGGGCTGGGCCAGGCTGTGCCCTTCACTGTGCCCTGACACGGGCAGGGGGTGCTGGGGTGCGGTGGCAGTGCTAGCCCGGGTCCCCGTGGGTCTGCTGTGCTGTGGGTCAGTGCCCCAGGGACACGGCCTGGCTGAGACGGCCTGACCTGGTGGATGGCAGCGGGGCCTGGGCTGACCCTGGCAGAAGCCAGGCTGGTCCCGGCTAACCTGAGCTCTTGCCCTCCTGAGGCCTGGCTGGGGCTGGTGGTGGCATCCGTGAGACCCTGGCCTGCGGTGCGAGGGCCCCACGGCCCCCACGGTGCTGTCCGTCCTTGCCCAGGCCTCGGGGCAATCTGGCCAGGGCTCCGTGGAGGGCCTGAGAGCAGGGGCTCAGCGGGGACACCTGGGCTGTGCCTGGGATGACTCAGCCGGCCCAGGGCTATTTCAGGGTTTCAGCAGGTGCCCGGGCACAGGAAGCTGAGAGAGAGAAACACAGGGGAAAACAACACGACCGCCCGTCCCCCTGGTCCACCTGCGCTGCACCCCTGACCTGGGGCCCGCAGGCACTGAGTCCACCTCAGGCAGCCCGGGCCTGGGCTTGTCCCCTCTCCACCCCTACAACCCCTCAGGGCCTGAGAGGACGGAGTGAGGAGTGAGGAGTGCGGCCGTTACTGCTCCCTGCAGTGGTGCCCGCCGGGGACTCCCTAAGGGCTGCGGCCTTCCTGCAGGCCACGTCCTAGAACGGTCAACACTCGGGGCTCAGGATGTGTGCAAAGGAGTCAGCGCCTCAGAGGGTGCAGATCCAGAGGAGTCCTGGTGTGCGCGATGGGGCCAGGCCCCAGGCTCAGGACCAGGCCCCAGGCTCAGGACCAGGGCTCAGAGATCTGGACCAGGGCCCAGTGAGCAGGACCATGGATCAGTGACCAGGACCAGGGCCCAGTGATCATCAGGTCTAGGGCTTAGTGACCTGGATACAGGCTCAGTGCTCATGATCAGTTCTCAGTCATCAGGACCAGGGCTCAGTAACCAGGACCAGGGCTCAGTCGTCATGACCAGGGCCCAATATCCGGACCACATTCAGTCATCAAGACCAGGGAAGAGATAATAGGACCAGGGCTCAGAGATAAGGACCAGGTCAAAGAGATCCGGACCAGAACTCAGCGAGCAGGACCAGGGCTCAATTATCAGGACCAGGGATCATTGTCCAGAACCAGGGCTCAGTGAGCAAGACCAGGGCTCAGTCATCAGGCCCAGGGCCTAGTGCTCAGGACCAGTTCCATGGTCACTCCAGGGAGACAGGGGGCAGCTGAGGGTGGCGGTGTCCTCACTGCTCTCCCCTGTCCCAGCCCGGGCCTGGCTCCCGGGAGCCTTGGTGGAATCCTCAGCTCCTGCACCCGGGGACGCCCCCACCCTGACCCCAGGGCACCCATGTCCCAGTTCCTGCAGGGACCCGTGTGCCCCTCTATGGAAGGAGGAAGTCACCTCTCCTTGGGCCTGGTTCCCCCCTTCCCAGGGCATCCCCACACCTGTGCCTCAGTACTGGGGTCCCTCTTTGCTGCCAGGTGGGCCCCGGATGTTTGTCATGGTGAGAGCTGTGCTGTAGAACAGGCTCAGCAGGAAGAGAGTGAGGAGGGTGACGGTGGTGGGCCACAGGCTGTCGCCGGGGGCCTCCTCCTCCAGGCTGTCCTGTGTCAGATCCTGAGCCACACAGGGCAGGGGCTCCTGACAACCTGCAAGACACAGAAGGCCTACCAGGACCTGGACTGTGTGGGTGGGGCCTGGGACAAGCCCTTCCCTCCCACGCCTCCTCAGGGGCTGGGGGTGGCAGTGGTGTGGTCTCTATGGGGTCTGAGGGCAAGAGAGAGGCCCATGGGGGTTGGCCCCTTGCTAGTGTCTTAGCCCAGCTGGCAGGACAGGAGGCTGGGCAGTCCTTGCTGGTCCGGGGAAGTTGTGGCCATAATCCTGCTGGCCTTAGCTGCAGCCACATACTCAGTGGCTCCTGCCTAAGGCCTTTAGTAGGGCTGGGCTTGGCCAGGACCTGGGTCCAGAGAGGACCAGGCACACCCTCAAGGGTCTGAGTGTGGGGATCAGTGTGCCCAGGGCATGACCAGGCCCCATGGTGTGAGCAGAGCCTCTGTTCTTCCCGAGGGAATGTGGCTGAGGGACGGCCAGCGAAGGCCAGCAGCACAGTGGACCAGACGTCCTCAGGTCCTAGGTCATTGAGCTCTCAGTTAAATTGGGGTTGACCAGTTTGTCATACATCAATCATCTATTTCAATATATTTCTATCCAATTAGCACTTCACACATCTATCAAGCTGTGATCCCTCTATTTTTCCATGTACTCTTCCTTCCGTCCATTTTACTATCCCCCAATGCATCCATGCGTACATCTAATCACTACCCAATCAAAAATCCATGCATCCATCCATCCATTCATTCATCTATAATCAATCCATTCATCAATCCAAACTTCGAACCATCTACCCACTTACTTATCCATCATCAATCCATAATCAGCCACCTGTCCATCCATCCTTCAATCCATCCATCAACTGATCTAACCATTACCCTGTCCATCCATCCCTGGTCCACTATATCATGGGGTCACTGGCTTATCTGTCTGCTCTCCATCTATTAATTCTCCCCCTTTCCCTCTTTCTTAGGAAGCTGCTCCTTTGGCTCAGGTCCTGGGCGCCATGGGGTGGCTGGGGCACTTGTGTGGGTACCATTTCCGCACCTGGTCTGTCCTCCCGCTGCAGCTCTTTGGGCCGGGACCCTCTGGGGATGAAGTGGCTGTGTGTGGGGCTCCACTTCTCCTGGGCTCTGACAGGGAGACAACCAGAGCCAGAGCCCCTGGGAGGCCCAGGGTGTCTGAGGCAGGAGCAGGGGCCCCGTGCCTGTGGGAGTCCAGGTGCCCGGGGTTCCTACACTGGTCTGGAACTTTCTGAAGCTCCTGGGGTGCAATCAGAAGCCTGAGGCCTGAGGAGGGGCCTGTGTGGGTGGTCTTTGCCCTACCTGTCTCAGCCTGTGGTTTGTCTCAGGAGGGGATTGGAGGGTTGAGTTTGAGGGCCCAGCAGGGAGCAGGGCTGGCCTAGGGTGGGCTGTGGACTGGTCCCTGAGCTGTGCAAGGCTGGACATTCAGTAAGGCCCAGAGAGGGCCAGCAGGGGCCTGGGCAGCAGGGCTGGGCCTGGGGAAACCCTCTGGGCCTTGGGCGGGGACACCCTGCCTTCCTGGAGCTGGGTCTGGGCTGTGAGCTCTCCTGCAGCTGAGGGGGACGTGTGTGAGCGTGTGTGCCCTGTGAGCACGTGTGCCGTGTGCAGGCCCCAGAGAGCGTGGTGCGGGGTCGGGCCTGCTGTGTGCCCTGTGTGTGTCAGTGCTGTCCTGCACTGCTGGGTGTTTTCTGCCTGCGGCTGAGCTCTGCTGGTCTGGGGGGCCTCCTGTCGGGTCCCCTCTTCCCGGGGTCCCTGCACCCAGCCCCTGTTCCTCCCCCTCCCTCCCTCGTCCTCTGCACCAGGGCAATGGCTGCATCCCAGCCGCCCAGGACCTCCTGGTGGTGTCCACGGCTCTGGGCCCCGACCTGAGCTGTGCCTGCACTGCCTCAGAATCCACCCCGGCTCAGCCTCACCTCTCACTGCTGCCTCCAGACACGCTCACTCCCAGACACGCTCACTCCAGACACGCTCACTCCAGACACGCTCACTCCCAGACACGCGCACTCCCAGACACGGGCACTCTCAGGCACACTTACTCCCATAGACACTCACTCCCAGGAACGCTCATTCCCAGGCACCTTTGCTCACACTCACGCTCACATGCACACTCACGGGCACCATGCATGATGTCCCCTCCAGGTCCTGAGGCCCAGCTCCTAGGTCCAGGGGAGCTCCCTCCCTCTCCCCGCCCTGTGGCTGCAGCCCCCAGGGAGACAGACAGGCACAATGAACCCGCAGGGCTGCTGGGGGCGAGCACGGAGTTTATTCAGGGCACGGCCAGGGGCTCAGTAGCACACGCCTTCCACGTCTGCCACGACCACAGACACGTTGACGTGGGTGGGTTTACCCGCCTGCCGGTCGATGGTCTGTCTTCTGGGTGAAGTGCTCGGCCAGGCCCTCATGGCCCACCATGCAGGAGTAGCTGTCCCCCTGGTTCCAGTCCTCGGCCAACACGCGCAGCAGGCTGGTGACGGCGTAGGTGGTGGGTTCCTGGCCGGGCTCGGGCAGGGGCTTCCACACCAGGTAGCTGTCTTTGGGGACCACCGGGGTGTCATTGTGTGTCCAGGACACCAGCACGTCCTTGGGGCTGAAGCCCCGCACCAGGCAGGTCAGCGTCACCAGAGCGTTGAGGGCCAGCTCCTTGGTCGGTGGCGGCAGCAGGTGTACCTGGGGTGGGGTGATGACGCCTGGAAGGGGGAGTGTGGGTTCAGGGTGGCAAGGGACGACCGAGCCCCACTGTCCTGCATGCCGTCCTCAGTTTCCCTCTGTTTGCCGGGGAGGGAGCCTCGGAGCCCAGGAGGGGAGGGAAGAGTCAGGCCGGGGTGAGGAGAGCAGCCCAGCACCCAGTGGTGGGGTCAGGCCCACCTGTGTCTTTGCTGATGGTGGCTGTCAGGGTGCTGCCCTCTATCTCAGGGTGGGTGACTGTGCAGGTGAACTCTGTCCCCGCACTCCAGGGCTCCGCACAGCCGGACAGCACGCTGGACACACTGTAGCAGCCGCAGGGGTCACGCTGGGCGCTCTGCTGGATGGGTTCGTTCCTGTTTGTGGGCTCCCAGGTGAAGACGGCGCCCTCGGGGTCCTTCAGGCCTCTCAGGGTGCAGGTGAGGCTGGCGTTCGAGTTCAGGAGCAGGTCCCCGAGGTCTGGCCGCTGCAGGGACAGGCTGGGCTCCTCGCAGGAGGGGCAGTGGCAGGGGCAACCTTCACACGGATCTGAAGAAGCAGAGTTGTTATGTGTCAGTGGCCCTCGCCCAGCCCTGGCCTCAGGCTGTCTTTCTGCAGTCCCCGGGTCCAGCCCAGCAGCCCAGTCTGCAGCCTCCTGCCCCCCCCTGCTGCCCGCCCTCTGACCTGGACAGGGCACGGGCAGGTCCTGGCCCTCGTCGTAGTTGTGCACCACGTGGCAGGCCGCACTGTCATCTGCAGGACACTGGGTGGCTGGTAGGCTCAGCTGGCTGCACGTGGTGTACAGGCTCATAGAAGTGGACTGGACAGGCGGGAAGGTGAAGGAGTTCATGTTTGTCGCATTGATGTTCCAGCTCACACTCAGAGGACCCAGAGGGAAGAAGCCCTGGATCAGGCTGCTGATGACCATGGTCTGTGAATTCCCGTTCGACACAGGTTTTCTCAGTGGGTAAATGCCTGGGATGGTCCCGGACTCTGTAACACAGGATACGCTGTGAGACCATCAAAGTCACAAGGCTGTAACTCCCGAGCGCCCTGGGAGCACAGGACCCCTCCTGCTTCATCCTAGCTGCAATCTGGCCGAGAGGGGATAGACCAGCCCAGGGTCACACAGCAGCTGGGCCAGGACCGGGGCCGGAAGTGTCCAGCTGGCTCCTGCTGCCCTGTGTCTCCCAGGCTCCTCGGGGCTGAGCTGCTCAAGCTTGGCTGGCACTGAGACATCTAGGGCCCCAGGCTCCCCGGCCTCAGGTCCCTGGGCAGGGTGCACGGGGTGGGGGGATGGAGGGAGGAGGGGCCAGGCTGGCTGGAGCAGTGAAGCAGGCTGGGCCTGGTGAAGGCTGAGGGGACGCAGAGGTGGGGCCCAGCTCTGTGCCCAGCTTGCACTGCCCTTGTCAGGGTCCCAGACCCTCGCCCAGGCCCCATGGTCTCACACTCAGCACCCCTCCTCCCATGAAGCAGCAGTCGACAGTCCTCATGGCCACCAGGGCTCCAATGGCAAGGAGCGCTTGTTCCTGGAGCTCTGACCACACGGCCGCCTCCTGCCCAGGACATCTCTGAGTCCTGCAGGACAGAGGTGACCGACAGCGCCCAGAGCCACAGGCTCCGCCCTAGGAGCACAGGCCCTGCCTGGCTGCACCGTGGGCTCTCGCTTGACCTTTCTCCATCCAGAAACTTGTCAACGTGGGACCAGCTTAGCCCCAGACACAGGCTTTGCACTTCCCAGAGGCCTCAAGACTGTTCACGTCAGCTCACCCAGCCCTGCCCTGTCTGGTTCAGTTCTGCTCAACTCAACTCAGCTTGGGTCAGCACCAGCCAGTTCAGTCCACCTCAGTCAGCTTAGTCTAGCTCAGACTAGGTCAGTCCAGACCTGCTCAACGTATACCAGCTCAACCCAGTTCAGTCTAGGTCAGAGTCCTGCCTAGTCCTGATCAGCCCTACCCATCCCAGCTCAGCTCAGCTCAGCTCAGCTCAACTCAGCCCAGTTCAGTCCAGCCCAGCCCAACTCAGGCTTGCCCAGCTCAACCCAGCAAAGCCTAACCCATTCCAGTTTAGCCCAGCCCAGACCAGCTCAGCTAAACTCACCCAGTTAAGTCCAGCTTAGTCCAACTCAGCCCAGGTCAGCCCTGCCCAGCCCAGCTCAGCTGAGTATAGTTCAGCCTAGCTCAGCCTGGCTAAACTTATCCCAGTTCAGCCCAGTGCAGCCCAGCTCTTTCCACTCAAGCTCCACTCAGCGCAGCACAGCCCAGCCCAGCTCAAAGTAGCCCAGCTCTGCCCAGCCCAGCCCAGCCCAGAATAGCTCAGTTCAACTCACCCAGCATAGCTGAGCTTAGTTTAGCTCAGCCCAACCGGACTCAGCCCTGCCCAGCTCAATTCATCCCAGCTCAACCCAGCTCAGTCTAGGTCAGTCCAGCTTAGTCTAGCTCAGCCTAGCTCAGCACAGCTCAGCTCAGCTCAGCTCAGCCCAGCTCAGCCCAGCCCAGTCCAGTTCAGCCTAGCCCAGCCCAGCTCAGCTGTGCTCACCCTGTTCAGTCCAGCTAAGTCCAGCTCAGCACAGCCTGGCTCGACTTATCCCAGTTCAGCCAAGTGCAGCCCAGCTCAGCCCAGCTCAGCCCAGCTCAGCCCAGCCTAGCCCCTCTGGCCATGACCAGCTCAGTGCTGCCCAGCCCAGTTCAGCAGGCGGAGGGTGTCAATCATGTTCCCCACGTCCTCCTCTGCTCATCTCTGTCCCAGCACGGTCCACATCTAGATCAGCCGGCAGGCCTCTTGGCACTGCCTCCCAGGGCCTCGGCTCATCCTGACTGAGTTGGGCTCTGCCAGGCTCAGCCCACTGTCCCAGCCTCTCCCAGACAGTGGCTGTGTCCTGCCTGTGGCCGGCTGGGCTCCTGGCCACGGTCTCCCTCTCCCTGCCATCTGTGCTGATGCCTGTTCTCCCTCTGCCCCCAGGAGCCTCAGGACCAGCCTGACTGTGACTGCCCCTGTGCAGAGATGCAGAGCCCCGGGGACCCACCTGTCTGGGCTGCTGGAGGAGCACCATGGAGGGTCAGGTCTCCCTGGCCAGGCTGTCCTGCACAGCGGGTCCACACCTGGGCCAGAGCTCCCCATCTGCACCCTCTGTTGCTGGCCCAAAGGGGCTGAGTGGAGTGGGAGCCAGGCCTTGTCAGGGTCCCTCCTGGGGATCTGTGCACCTGCTCTGGCTCTTTGTCCATGGCTGGGCTGGGGCTGGCTGCTGAGTGCAGACTGGAGAGGGCTGCGTGACTGTGGGTCTGGCCCCATGTTGAGGTCACTCAGCTGCCCACTTCCTGTTCCAGCAGGCAATGCAGTTGGCCTCCACGTCACGTCTGGTCTGTGGTCTGGCTATGGTGGGGACAGGTGTGTGTAGCCTGGATCCTGTTACCCCAGAGGCCATGGAGGGACCAGAGTTCCATGTTGCTGGCCACAGGATGGGCTGGGGGCTGAGATGCAGGAAATTTCATGGAGACTGTGCTGTGCATTTAGTCATTTGTGGCTGTTGCGACAAACAGCGCAGACGGGCAGGCTTCGCCAGAAGGCTCTGATTTCTCCCAGGTCTGCAGGCTGGAGCCAGCGTCAGGGAGGGGATTCTCCCAGTGTGCACGCCTAGCAAGAGAGAGACAGAGGGAGACTGTCTGGGTTTCCTCACCATGGGGGAGGGGAGAGAGAGAGAGAGAGAGAGAGAGAGAGAGAGAGAGAAGGGGGGGAAAGGTTTAGCAAGATTTTCCATCCTCCAGTTCACTCCCCACCCACCTGTGACAGCCAGGGCTGGGTCGTGCTTGAGCCCGGAGCCTCAGCTCCCCCAGGTCTCCCACGGGGGTGGCAGGGCCCAGGCGGGGGAGCATCAGCTGCTGCCCCCAGGGTGCGCATGGGCAGGAAGCTGCCCTGGAAGTGGGGCTGGGACAAGACGCGGGCTGTGGGCGTCTCAGGCAGCGGCTTCCCTGCTGCCGCAGGAGCCCTCTTCCTCCACGTCCACAGCGAGCAGCAGCGTCCGTGCTGAGTGGATCGGGAGGCTCTGGAGATGCACACGACGGGCGTGAGCGAAGCCAGAGAATGAAGGCGTCATCACTCACACGCTGATGACGTTTGTGGAGAGAAGGTGCAGTTCACTCCCGCACGTGGTGAAAGGCATTGTTTGAAAGGCAGCGAGGAGACAGAGATAAAAAGCGACCTTTCGTTTTCTGGTTCACGACCCAAATGGCTGCAACGCCGGGGCAGGGCCAGGGCAGGCCAACGCCGGGATCCCAGAATTCCCTCTGTTCTCCTACATGGTGCAGGGCCCGAGCACTGAGCCACCACCCACCGCCTTCCCAGGCGCAGCAGCAGGGAGCTGGGGCGGAAGTGGAGCAGCCGGGGCTGAGCTGGCGCTGACGTGGGGGCTGGTGCGCTCGAGGCCCTGCAGTGCGCTGACCCCCTGAGCTGTGCCTGGCCTGAGCGCCCGGGCTCCTGTCCCACTGTGTTCTCACCCTGGGTGTTCTCCACCCCTCCTCTCCTCAGGCTCCCACGACACCGCCCTGCGCTCTCTGCTCAGATTGCACGTGACAAAGAGCCATGGAGCGCGTGCTCCCCTGGCCAAGCTCATGAGTACTGCGACCAGGACGGAATTTCCTTCTCTCTGAAAGGTGAGGGCTCTTCACGGCGTCCACGACGCCTCAGGGGCACACATGGGAGCCTCAGGGGCACACGTGGTGACAATTTAGAGTGAATTTTCAGGGGTACGTGGAGACGATATTTCTGAGTGTAGAGGGCTGGTGTTTTAGTGTGTACTTGTTTACAGTTCTTCCTGTTTACCTGTGGGCTTATATGGTGTACATCTGTGTGTGGTATTTCATGGTGTATGAGTGGGCTGTATATCGTGGTGTACGTGTGTGTGGTCTTTTGTTTTTGCACGTGTGATGTGGTATTTCGTGGTACATGTGGGCTATATTTCCTGGTTGTGTGTGTGTGGTAGTTCGTGGTGCCCAGCAAGCACATGTTCTTTGTCCAGTCTTCTGTCCGTGCACACCTAGGTCAAGTCCTGGGTTTTGCTGTTGGGGGCAGTGCTGCCAAGAGCAGGGACAGCGCCTCTCCCTGACCTCTGACCTCGTTTCCTTCGGGGAGGGACCTGGGGCCGGGACCAGTTCTAGGCGGATGTTGTGATGGGGTGGCTCTATCTGTGTTTTCCTCAGCCAGGTGGTCAGCGGTGCACACAGGTGCTGATCTCGCGTGACGGCCTCCTGGCTGTGGCCCTGAGGCCTCGTGGTGCAGCTTCGCTCCGTGTGGAGTCAGCGCCTCCTCCATGCAGGGCTCACTTAACTCTCCTTCCTGTGTGCACACCTGTGCCCTTTCTCTCGCTGAATCCTCGGCAGAAGCTCCCACGCCCCATGGAGTGAGAGTGTGCGAGTGGACGCCTTTGCCCCTGAGATCTGAGGGCTCGCTCCCGCTTCCCTCGGCTGGTGCGGTGCTGGCTGTGAGGCTGTCCCAGGTGGCCTCTGCTGGGCTCAGCTAGGTTCATTCTAGACCCAATTATTCCCAGGGTCTCATGATGTGCGCAGAAATTTTTTTTTTAGAAAAGATTTATTTCTTTATTTGAGAGCCAGAGTTACAGAGACAGAGAGAGGGAGAGACCCGAGAGACTCTGGTTGGTTCACTGCCCAGATGGCCACAATGGCCAGGGCTGGGTCAGGCTGAAGCCAAGAACCAGGGGCTTCATCCGCGTCTCCCACGTGTGTGGCAGGGACCCAGACATTTGGGCCCTCGTCTTGGGTCTCCCAGCTGCATAGCATGGAGCTGGGTCGGAACCACGACATGAACTGGTGCCCATACGGGATGCTGGCATCCCAGGCAGCAGAGGTAAACACTGTGCCACAATGCTGGCCCCTGGGTGCTGATTTTTAATGATGTATTTATTTGAAATGCAATTGCAGTGAGAGTGACAAATAGGGAAAGAGAGAGAGAGAGAGAGAGAGAGAGAGAGAGAGAGAGTTAGAGAATGATCATATGTCCATTGATTCACTCCCTATAAGCTACTTGACTGGGACTGGGCCTAAACAAAGCAGGAGCCAGGTCATCACTTGGGTCAGGGCCAGTGCTAAGTATTGATCAGTGATCACTGCCAGGGTACGGTTCCCAGGATCTGGGCTCAGGGCTATGGATCAGGGATGGCACCAGGAATCAGTGCTCAGGAGTGGCCCCGAGCTCTGGACCAGGACTGAATAACCTGACCTCCGCTCGCTGACCAGTTACAGGGGCAGTGACCTGGAGCTTGGGTTATTTTTAAAAGATTTTTATTTATTTATTTTAGAGATTGAGTTACAGACAGTGAGAGAAAGAGAGAGAGAGAGAGGAAGTTCTTCCTTCCATTGGTTTACTCCCCATGTGGCCGCTATGGCCGGAGCTGAGCTGATCCAAAGCCAGGAGTCAGGTGTTTCTTCCAGGTATCCCATACGAGTGCAGGGGCCCAAGAACCTGGGCCATCCTCCACTGCCTTCCAAGGCCACAGCAGAGAGCTGGACTGAAAGAGGAGCTGCCGGGACTAGAACCGGCGCCACAGTAGAAGGAATAGCCTACTGTGCCAGGGTGCCGGCCCCAGAGCGTGGTTTATTGACCAGGGCCACTGCCTGTGTTCAGGACCCAACTCAGTACCTGAAGCAGGGCTCAGCAGTAGCCCCAGGGAGCAGTGGGCAAACGCAGGGTCCAGAACTCAGGGGCGGGGAGCTGTAACCAGTGACAGGGTCAGGACAGGTGCAGGGCCCAGGACCATGGCTGAGTCACAAGAACCAGGGCCCAGGGATCAGAACTTAGGCCCAACCAGCAGAATCAGGACCCAGTGAGCAGAACCAGGATGCATCACCAGGACCAGGGCTCAGTGCTCAGGACCAGGTCCATGGACACTTCCAGGGCGGTATCCTCCTGAGACCTCCCAGGTGAGGCAGTGGTCTTGGACTTGAGCCTCCTCCAGGGTCAGGCCGTGTCTGGGGCACCGCGTCCAGTCCATGCTGAGGTCCCTGTGGTGGAGTGGCAGGCGTCTCCCAGTCTGCAGCCACCGTGACTCCCTGAGCCATCGTCGAGCAGAGCGAGAATATTCGTCTGGGAAGGGTTGAGTGCACCTGGCAGGTGGATGGGGGCTCAGCTGCTTCATGGAGGGCTGGGCTCTGGCATGCAGAGTTGGCTTCCCAGGGGCTCTTGCACGCTTCCCTCCTGCAGAGACAGGGGGGCAGCTGAGGGTGGGCGGTGTCCTCACCGCTCTCCCCTGTCCCAGCCCGGGCCTGGCTCCCGGGAGCCTTGGTGGAATCCTCAGCTCCTGCACCCAGGGACGCTCCCACCCTGACCCCAGGGCACCCATGTCCCAGTTCCTGCAGGGACCCGTGTGCCCCTCTATGGCAGGAGCAGTCACCTCTCCTTGGACCTGGTTCCCCCCTTCCCAGGGCATCCCCACACCTGTGCCTCAGTACTGGGGTCCCTCTTTGCTGCCAGGTGGGCCCCGGATGCTGGTCATGGTGAGAGCTGTGCTGTAGAACAGGCTCAGCAGGAAGAGAGTGAGGAGGGTGACGGTGGTGGGCCACAGGTTGGCGCCGGGGGCCTCCTCCTCCAGGCTGTCCTGTGTCAGATCCAGAGCCACACAGGGCAGGGGCTCCTGACAACCTGCAAGACACAGAAGGCCTGCCAGGACCTGGACGTGTGGGTGGGGCTGGGCCCAAGCCCTTCCCTCCCACGCCTCCTCAGGGGCTGGGGGCCGAGTGGTGGGGTCTCCTATGGGGTCTGAGGGCGAGAGCAGAGCCCATGGGGGTTGTCCCCTTGCAAGTGACTTAGCCCAGCTGACAGGACAGGAGGCTGGGCAGTCTCCTTGCTGGTCCAGGGAAGGTGTGGCCGTGCCCTGCTGGCCTTAGTTGAGCCAAGTACTCAGTGTCTCCTGCCTAAGCCCTGCTCTTGGGCTGGCCTTGGCCAGTACCTGGGTCCAAAGAGGACCAGGCACACCCTCAAGGGTCTGAGCCTGAGGTTCATTGTGCCCAGGGCATGACCAGGGACCATGGTGTGAGCAGAGCCTCTGTTCTTTCCGAGGGAATGTAGCTGATGGACGGCAAATAGAATGCCAGTAGTATAGCAGCCAGCACAGTGGACCAGATGTCCCCAGGGTCCAGACATTGATATCTGTGTTAATTGGATTTGAATCTGTTTGTCCTGAACTTGTACATCAATCATATCTATAATTCATCTATCTGTAATCTATCAATTATTTTTCTATCTATCCAAGGCTTGACCCATCCATATAGCTATCTTCCATCAATCCACTGATAGATCTATCTACCTGTCAATCCTTCCTACTCTCCGTTCATCTTCCATCAGTTTGTCCATCTGTTCATGGTCCACTATGTCTTAGGGTCATTTGTTTATCTGTCTGCTTTCCATGTTAGTTCTCCCCGTTTCCCTTTTTTCTTAAGGAGCTGCTCCTTTGGCTCAGTTCCTGGCACCATGGGGTGGCTGGGGTACTTGGGTGGGTACCATTTCCCTATCTGGTCTGTTCCTATCCCTGTAACTTTTGGCTGGGACCTTCTGGGAGAGAAGAGTTGAGTGTGCGGGTCCTCCTCACCTGGGTCCTGACGAGGGAGTCGGCCAGAGCCCCTGGGAGGCCCTAAGGGCACTGAAGGTTGGAGCAAAGACTTGTGCCTGTGGGAGTCCTGGTGCCCAGGAATCCTAAAGTGGTCTGGGACTGTTCTAGAGCTCCTGGGGTGTGAATCAGAAACCTGAGGCCAGAGGAGGGGCCTGTGTGGGTGGGCTCTGTCCTGCCCCTCTCTGCCTGTGGTTTGGCTCAGACTTGGGCGTGGAGAGAATGGAGGGTTGATTCTGTGGTCCCAGCAGGGAGCAGGGCCTGCCTAGGGTGGGCTGTGGACTGGTCCCAGTGCTGTGCAGGGCTGGACATTCAGGGAGGCCCAGAGAGGGCCAGCAGGGCCCTGGGCAGCAGGGCTGGGCCTGGGGAAACCCTCTGGGCCTTGGGCAGGGACGCCCCTTGCCTTCCTGGAGCTGGGTCTGGGCTGTGAGCTCTCCTGCAGCTGAGGGGGACGTGTGTGAGTGTGTGTGCCCTGTGAGCACGTGTGCCGTGTGCAGGCCCCAGAGAGCGTGGTGCGGGGTGGAGCCTGCTGTGTGCCCTGTGTGTGTCAGTGCTGTCCTGCACTGCTGGGTGTTTTCTGCCTGCGGCTGAGCTCTGCTGGTCTGGGGGGCCTCCTGTCGGGTCCCCTCTTCCCGAGGTCCCTGCACCCAGCCCCTGTTCCTCTCCCTCCCTCCCTCATCCTCTGCACCAGGGCAATGGCTGCATCCCAGCCGCCCAGGACCTCCTGGTGGTGTCCACGGCTCTGGGCCCCGACCTGAGCTGTGCCTGCACTGCCTCAGAATCCACCCTGGCTCAGCCTCACCTCTCACTGCTGCCTCCAGACACGCTCACTCCTAGACACGCTCACTCCCAGACACACTCACTCCCAGACACGCTCACTCCCAGACACACTCACTCCTTCAGGCACTTATGCTCACACTCAAGGGCACCATGCATGATGTCCCCTCCAGGTCCCGAGGCCCCAACTCCTAGGACCAGGGGTGCTCCCCCTCCCCGCCATGTGGCTGCAGCCCCCGAGGAGACAGACAGGCACAATGAACCCGCAGGGCTGCTGGGGGCGAGCACGGAGTTTATTCAGGGCACGGCCAGGGGCTCAGTAGCACACGCCTTCCACGTCTGCCACGACCACAGACACGTTGACGTGGGTGGGTTTACCCGCCAGGCGGTCGATGGTCTTCTTGGTGAAGTGCTCGGCCAGGCCCTCATGGCCCACCACGCAGGAGTAGCTGTCCCCCTGGTTCCAGTCCTCGGCCGACACGCGCAGCAGGCTGGTGACGGCGTAGGTGGTGGGTTGCTGGCCGGGCTCGGGCAGGGGCTTCCACACCAGGTAGCTGTCTTTGGGGACCACCGGGGTGCCATTGTGTGTCCAGGACACCAGCACGTCCTTGGGGCTGAAGCCCCGCACCAGGCAGGTCAGCGTCACCAGCGCGTTGAGGGCCAGCTCCTCGGTCGGCGGTGGCAGCAGGTGTACCTGGGGCGGGGTGATGACGCCTGGAAGGGAGAGAGTGGAGTCAGGGTGGCAGGGGAGGACCGAGCCCCACTCTCCCACATGCCAGCCTCAGTTTCCCTCTGTTTGCCGGGGAGGGAGCCTTGGAGTCCAGGAGGGGAGGGAAGAGTTAGGCCAGGGAGAGGAGAGCAGCCCAGCACCCAGTGGTGGAGTCAGGCCCACCTGTGTCATCGCTGATGGTGGCTTTCAGGGAGCCCTCTATCTCAGGGTGGGTGACTGTGCAGGTGAAGACCTTCCCCGCATTCCAGGGCTCCGCACAGCCGGGCAGCACGCTGGACACACTGTAGCAGCCGCAGGGGTCACGCTGGGCACTCTGCTGGACGGGTTCGTTCCCGTTTGTGGGCTCCCAGGTGAAGACGGCGCCCTCGGGGTCCTTCAGGCCTCTCAGGGTGCAGGTGAGGCTGGCGTTTGAGTTCAGGAGCAGGTCCCCGAGGTCTGGCCGCTGCAGGGACAGGCTGGGCTCCTCGCAGGAGGTGGGGGGGCAGATGGGGCAGGTGGGGCAGGTGGGGCAGGTGGGGCAGGTGCAGGGGGTGGGGGTGGTTGTAGGAGGAGTAGTAGTTGGCTCTTCGCATTCTGATGAAACAGAGGAGATGGAGTGTCAGTGCCCCTTCCTTATCCCTGTGTAGGCTGCCCTCTGCCCCAGCTCAGTGGTCCTGCCCTGCAGCCCACTCTGCACCCAGGGCCCCCAGCGCCCTCTGACCTCGGCAGAGCACAGTCAGATCCTCGGCCTTGTTGTTGTGCTTTATGTGGAAGGTCACACTACTTCCTTCAGGACACTCGTCAGGTGTCAGGCTCAGCAGGCTGCTCGTGGTGTAGAGACTCGAGGGGGCAGACGGGACAGGCGGGAAGGTCACGTTCTCCACGCCTTCGTAGCCATCCCAGCTCACACTCAGAGGGCCCAGGGGGAAGAAGCCCCGGATCAGGCAGCCGGCGATCACAGTTGCTGAAGTGTCTTTTAATGCACATCTGGGGCAGGTCAGCGGGAAGAGGCTGGGGGAGGTTGCGGGATCTACAACACAGAGCATGCTGTGAGACCATCGAAGTCACGTGGCTGCAACCCCAGAGCACCCTGGGAGCACAGGGCCCCATCTGCCTCTTCGTTGCCGGAACCTGGTCCAGAGAGGGGAGGAGACCAGCCCAGGGTCACGCAGCAGCTGGGCCAGGACCAGGGCCGGAAGTGTCCAGCTGGCTCCTGCTGCCCTGTGTCTCCCAGGCTCCTCAGGGCTGAGCTGCTCAAGCTTGGCTGGCACTGAGCCATTGAGGACCCCAGGCTCCCAGCCCTCAGGCTCCCCTGGGCAGTGTGCACAGGTTGGGGATGATGAAGGGTGGGTGTAGAGGACTGGGTTTGCCGGGCAGGAGCAGCCTGGGCTTGGTGAGGGCAATGGGGAGGCAGAGGGTCCACCCAGCTCTGTGCCTACCTTGCACTTTTTTTGTCAGGGTCCCAGACCCTTGCCCTGACCCCATGGTTCCCACACTGGCACCCCTCCCCCCATAAGCAGCAGTCGACAGTTCTCATGGCCACCAGGGGCTCCAATGCCAAGGAGCGCTTGTTCCTGGAGCTCTGACCACACGGCCGCCTCCTGCCCAGGACATCTCTGAGTCCTGCAGGACAGAGGTGACCGACAGCGCCCAGAGCCACAGGCTCCGCCCTAGGCGCACAGGCCCTGCCTGGCTGCACCGTGGGCTCTGGGCTTGACCACTGTCACTCCAGAAACCCCTGGATGGGTACCTCAGAAAGTAGCTCAGCCTCAGATACATATTTGGCAGTTCCCAGAGAGTCCAGAAGACACTGTTCACATCAACCAGTCCAGCCCAGCTCAAGTCCTGCTTAGTCCAGCTCAGCCCAGCTCAGCCCAGCTCAGCCCAGCACAACTCATCCCTGCTCAGCTCAGCCCAGCCCAGGTCACGTCTCCCTAGCACAGCTCAGCCCAGCCCAGGTCACGTCACCCTAGCACAGCTCAGCAAGCTAAGCTTGGCCCAGCTTAGTCCATACAAGTCAAGGTCAGCTCTGCTCAGCCCAGTCCAGCCCAGCTAAGTCTCGGTCTACACCAGCTCAGCCCCGTCTAGCCCAGGTCACTTCAGCCCAGCCCAGGTCAGCTCTGCTCAGCCCAGTCCAGCCCAGTCCAGTCCAGCCGAAGTCAGCTCAGCTCAGCCCAGCCCATCAAAGTCAACGTCAGCTCCACCCAGCCCATTCCAGCCCAGCTCAATGCAGGCTTGCCCAGCTCAGCTCAGCTCAGCCCAGCTCAGCTTAGTCTACACCAGTTCAGCTCAGATCAAGTCAGCTCATCTCAGTTAATTCTAGTTCTGCCCAGTTCGATCCAGCTCAGCCCAGGTCACCTCAGCCCATCAAACCCAAGGTAAGCTTTGCCCAGCCCAGTCCAGCCTAGGTCAGCCCAATCTACACCAGCTCATCTCTGCTCAGCCCAGGTCAGGTGAGGTCAGCTCAGTTCAATCCAGTACTGCCCAGTTCAATCCAGCTCATCCCAGGTCAGCCCAGCCCAGCTCACTCAGCTCAACCAAGCTCAACACAGCTCAGCCCAGCACAGCTCAGCTAAGCCCAAGTCAGCTCAGCCCAGCAAAGCTCAGCTCAGCACAGCCCAGGCCAGCCCAGCCCAGCTGAGCCCATCAAAGCCAAGGTCAGCTCAGCCCAGCTCAGCCCAGTCCAGCTCAGCCCAGCCCAGCCCAGATCAGCCCAGCTCAGCCCAGCCCAGCCCAGCTCAGCCCAGCTAGGCCAGCTCAGCCCAGCCCAGCTCAGCCCAGCTCAGCCCAGCTCAGCTCAGCCCAGCTCAGCCCAGCTCAGCTCAGCTCAGCCCAGCTCGGCCCAGCCCAGCCCAGCTCAGCTCAGCCCAGCTCAGCTCAGCCCAGCTCAGCCCAGCTCAGCCCAGTCCAGCTCGGCCCAGTCCAGCCCAGCCCAGCCCAGCCCAGCTCAGCCCAGCTCAGCCCAGCCCAGCCCAGCCCAGCTCAGCCCAGCCCAGCCCAGCTCAGCCCAGCTCAGCCCAGCCCAGCTCAGCCCAGCTCAGCCCAGCTCATCTCGGCCCAGCTCAGCCCAGCTCAGCTCAGCCCAGCTCAGCCCAGCTCAGCTCAGCCCAGCTCAGCCCAGCTCAGCCCAGCCCAGCTCAGCCCAGCTCAGCCCAGCTCATCTCAGCCCAGCTCAGCCCAGTCCAGCTCGGCCCAGCTCAGCCCAGCTCAGCTCAGCCCAGCTCAGCTCAGCCCAGCTCAGCCCAGCTCAGCCCAGCCCTGCTCAGCCCAGCTCAGCCCAGATCAGCTCAGCTCAGCTCAGCTCAGCCCAGCTCAGCCCAGTTGAGTCCAGCTCAGCCCATCAAAGCCAAGATCAGCCCAGCCCAGGTCAGCTCAGCCCAGCTCAACCCAGCTCAGCCCGGCTCAGCCCAGCCCAGCCCAGCTCAGCCCTGCTCAGCCCAGCTACCCCAGCTCAGCCCAGCTCAGCCCGGCTCAGCCCATCAAAGCCAAGGTCAGCCCAGCCCAGGTCAGCCCAGCACAGCACAGCTCAGCTCAGCCCAGCCCAGCTCAGCCCAGCTCAGCAGAGCCCAAACCCAGCCCAGGTTAGCACAGGTCACCACCGCCCAGCTCATCTCATCTCAGTCCAACTTAACTTTGCCCCGTTCAGCCCATCCAAGTCTAAGTAGCTCATGCCTCTACAGCCAAGGTCAGCTTAGCCCTTCTTAGCTCAGCTCAGCTCAACCCAGCCCAGCCCAGCCAGGCCCAGCCCAGCTCAGCCCATCAAAGCCAAGGTCAGCTCAGCCCAGCCTACCCCAGCCCAGGTCAGCACAGGGCACCTTCACCCAGCTCAGCTCAGCTCAGCCCAGCCCAACCCAGCCCATTTATCGCAGTCCAGTTTGGCAGTGCTCAAATCAGTCCAGCCCAGCTCATACCAGCTCAGCCCAACCCTACCCTTTTGTTCCAGCCCAGCCCAGTTCAGCAGGGGGTGGGCGTCTATCAGGTTCCCCATGTCCTCCTCTGCTCCTCTCTGTCCCAGCACAGCCCATGTCTAGATCAGCCGGCAGGCCTCTTGGCACTCCCTCCAGGGACTTGGCTCATTCTGAGTTGGGCTCTGCTGGGATCAGCCCCCTGAGCCCAGCCTCTCCCAGACAGTGGCTGTGTTCTGCCTGTGGCCGGCTGGGCTCCTGGCCGTGGTCTCCCTCTCCCTGCCATCTGTGCTGATGCCTGTTCTCCCTCTGCCCCCAGGAGCCTCAGGACCAACCTGGCTGCGACTGCCCCTGTGCGGAGGCACAGAGTCCCGTGGACCTACCTGTCTGGGCTGCTGGAGGAGCACCATGGAGGGTCAGGTCTCCCTGGCCAGGCTGCCCTGCACTGTGGTCCACGCCTGGGCCAGAGCTCCCCATCTGCACCCTTTGCTGCTGGCCCAGAGGGGCTGAGTGGAGTGGGAGCCAGGCCTGGTCCGGGCCCCTCCTGGAGATCTGTGCACCTGCTCTGGCTCTTTGTCCATGGCTGGGCTGGAGCTGGCTGCTGAGTGCAGGCTGGGGAGAGTTGCGTGACTGTGGGTCTGGCTTCAGGTTGGGGTCACTCAGCTGTCCATTTCCTGTCTCAGCTGACAGTGCAGCTCATCTCCACGTCATGTCTGGTCTGTGGTCTGTCTGTGGTGGGGACAGGTGTGTGTAGCCTGGGTCCTGTACCCCAGGGACCATGGTGGGACCAGCGCTCTATGTGGCAGGACGGGGTTGGGGGCTGAGATTCAGGAAGGAGAGGCCCAAATGGACACAGAGGCTCAGAGACACTGGGACAGGGAGGGAGACAGAGTGCAGGGAGTGCCCGCCCAGGTCCAGGGGAGGGCCAGGGTTCAGAGAACAGGCCTGCCTTTGGGACCACAGGGCTGATGTCAGGGTGGGGACAGCCATTGTGCCGTGGGCCTAGCGCCCCTGCCAATCCAGCCCCATAGACAGCTGGGATCCCTACTGAAGCCCCCTGCAGTTTCAGCTCTGCCTTCTCCCACTCGGGGTCTCTGGCCCATGGCAGGCAGAGGGCGATGCTGTTCCTGGCCCAGGCTCCCTGCATCCACCCAGTCCCCCACCCATCTCTCTCCAGGCTGCCCCATCAGCATTGCTGTCCTAGGTCCTCTGTCCTTAGGGTTCCACAGCCACACTCAGGTACCCACTGGTCCTCACCCAGGGAGGGCTGATCGGGCAGGGAGCTGGGAGTGGCAGGTGAGCCGGTAGGTGCTGTACACACCTGCCCAGGCTCCACAGGACCTGGGTTGGCTGGGCTGGGGGCCTGGGGACTTCCCAGAGGTGGGCCTGGCAGTTTCTTGTGAAGTGTGGGGTGACCTGATGCCCCCGGGTCACAAGAGGCAGCACAGCGAGCCTGGGGGATGCAGGGGCCAGGTCAGCAGGCTAGGTTGTGGTGTGGCCTGGGTCCCTGGCAGATGTGCCCTGGCTTGGCCACAGGACCTCGGTAGGTGTCAGTAAGGGGACCTCGAGGCCGTGTGTCTTAGACATTGCTGACTGCTGCAGCAAACACGGTGCAGACGGGCAGGCTTCAAAGAAGGCACTGATTTCCCCAGTTCGGCAGGCTGGAGCCAGCGTCAGGGCGGGGACTTCTCCCAGTGTCCACACCTTGGGTGGTAGGGAGAGGGAGGAAGAGAGAGGAAAGAGGAAAGATGACAGGGAGAGAGAGCTCACTCTGGGTGTCCTCATCTGGACAGAGGGAGATCACTGCAGGTGTCGTCCCCTGGGCAGGGAGAGGTGCCAGGTCCCTCTGGGTGCTTCTCCTCAAGGCAGGGATCCCACTGTGGGCTCCACCCTGGTGACCCCCGATCCCGCCCGGTGGGATCAGGGTTTGCCGAGTGGCACAGTTGGGCCGTCCCCCACAGGGAACAGCTCCTCGGCAGCCAGCACTGCCACGGGAGCACCCGTGCCGGCCCTGGGGGCGACAGGGGCTCTCCCACAAGCTGCTGGCCTTGTTTGTTCTCGTCTGTCCTCAGGGGAGGGCGGCAGAGAGGGAGGAGGAGAGAGAGGAAGATCTTCCACCTGCTGTTGGCTCCCTGAGGCCCACAAGAGCCGGGACTGGGCAGGCTGAAGCCAGGACCTGGGCCTGGCTTGTGGGTGGCAGGGCCCAGGACTGGAGTCGTCACTGCTGCCTCCCAGGTGGAGGTCAGCAGGAACCTGGAATCGGAGGCGGAGCCAGGCCGTGACCCCAGGTGCTCCCATGTGGGCTGCGGGTGTCCCGAGGCAGCTTCACCTGCTGTGCCGCACACCTGCCCCCAGCCTGGGCTGTGCCAAGACCCAGGACGGAGGGCGGGAGTGATCTGGGGCGGCCGCAGCCCGAGGCTGGACACTGGTCCCCGGGCCTCGTCCGGTGGCCTTGTGCTCTGGGACCGAAGCAGCCCAGTGGAGAACAAAGGAAGTGTCATCTGCTCGGGGTCTGTCAGGGCCGTGACCCTGGAGACGTGGGCCCACCTCCTGTGGGGGGCTCCGTGCTAACTCCTCGCAGGCCGGGTCTCAGCTGCAGAAGCTGCACTTCATGGACACCTGTGCCCGAGACCCCTCCTCCAGGCTCCCAAGCTCCACTGAGCGGCTGTTGCAGGGCACCCGGTCAGCCCGGACGGCCTCTGTGCTCCGTGGGCGTCCGTGGGAGCAAGGGGCCGGGCTATGACCGGTGTCGCTGAGTCGTCAGCCGCAGTGGGCGGCCCTGAGCTCATTCCTGTGTGTGGAGGACGGGGTCCATGGGCGCGAGGAGCCCTCAGGAAACAGCCTCCCTGGGAAGCTGTGGGCTGGCCCCCTGCAGCCCTGGTGGGGGCTGGGCCCGGGACAGGAGGTAGGTCTGAAGGTGGGTCCTGCTGACCTCGCTTGGCCCCATGTCCTCGTGGTGGACCCGGGCAGGCCTCAGTCCCTGGCTGCCAGGTGGGACCCTGAGGCAGGAGTGGCCCTTGTTGTCTCCCTGCTGGGTCACTGGGCCCCTGTCCTGGGGGTCTCAGCACTGCCTGTGCATGGAGGTGGGAGGGAGTGGGGAGTGAGTCTGGTGGGGGGGCAGAGATTTTTCCAGATGGCTCAAGGTCGCTCTTCCATCCAAGCCAGTAGTTTGGCTGGGTGGGGGGGTGCTGTGCTGCTTCCCTTCCCCTGCTGGTTGCAGCTCTGGAGCCCACGGGGTCCCTGGACCCCTGACCTGCAGCCCACAATGTTGTCCCCGGGAGATCCTTCCAGGAGCCTCGATCTGGCGCTCTGAGCAGAGCGGGGCTTTGGCTGTGGGGCCTTGGGGGGGGGTCAGGCTCGCTCAGCAGGGGTGAGGCGCCCTTGCTCCAGCACAGCTTTTGTTTTTCTCCTTAAAGATTGATTTATCTGAAGGCAGATTTGCAGAGAGAGAACGAGATCCTGTGTGCTGATTCCCTCCCAGAGGCCGCAGAGGCTGGGGCTGGGCCAGGCTGTGCCCTTCACTGTGCCCTGACACGGGCAGGGGCGTGCTGGGGTGCGGTGGCAGTGCTAGCCCGGGTCCCCGTGGGTCTGCTGTGCTGTGGGTCAGTGCCCCAGGGACACGGCCTGGCTGAGACGGCCTGACCTGGTGGATGGCAGCGGGGCCTGGGCTGACCCTGGCAGAAGCCAGGCTGGTCCCGGCTAACCTGAGCTCTTGGCCTTCCTGAGGCCTGGCTGGGGCTGGTGGTGGCGTCCGTGAGACCCTGGCCTGAGGTGCGAGGGCCCCACGGCCCCCACGGTGCTGTCCGTCCTTGCCCAGGCCTCGGGGCAATCTGGCCAGGCCTCCGTGGAGGGCCTGAGAGCAGGGGCTCAGCGGGGACACCTGGGCTGTGCCTGGGATGACTCAGCCGGCCCAGGGCTATTTCAGGGTTTCAGCAGGTGCCCGGGCACAGGAAGCTGAGAGAGAGAAACACAGGGGAAAACAACACGACCGCCCGTCCCCCTGGTCCACCTGCGCTGCACCCCTGACCCGGGGCCCGCAGGCACTGAGTCCACCTCAGGCAGCCCGGGCCTGGGCTTGTCCCCTCTCCACCCCTACAACCCCTCAGGGCCTGAGAGGACGGAGTGAGGAGTGAGGAGCGCGGCCGTTACTGCTCCCTGCAGTGGTGCCCGCCGGGGACTCCCTAAGGGCTGCGGCCTTCCTGCAGGCCACGTCCTAGAACGGTCAACACTCGGGGCTCAGGATGTGTGCGAAGGAGTCAGCGCCTCAGAGGGTGCAGATCCAGAGGAGTCCTGGTGTGCGCGATGGGGCCAAGCCCCAGGCTCAGGACCAGGCCCCAGGCTCAGGACCAGGGCTCAGGCTCAGGACCAGGGCCCAGTGCTCAGGATATCTGGACCAGGGCCCAGTGAGCAGGACCATGGATCAGTGACCAGGTCCACGCCTCAACCACAAGAACCAGGGCTCAGTGCTTAGTTCCAGGATTCAGTACTCAGGAACAGGGCCCAGTGCTCATGACTAGGTCCATGGCCACATCCAGGGAGGCGTCCTCCTGAGCCCTCCCAGGGGAAGCACTGGTCTTGGACTTGAGCCTCCTGCAGAGTCAGGCCGTGTCTGGGGCACCACGTCCAGTCCATGCTGAAATCCCTGTGGTGGAGTGGCAGGCGTCTCCCAGTCTGCAGCCACCGTGACTCCCTGAGCCATCGTCGAGCAGAGCGAGAACATTCGTCTGGGAAGGGTTGAGTGCACCTGGCAGGTGGATGGGGGCTCAGCTGCTTCATGGAGGGCTGGGCTCTGGCATGCAGAGCTGGCTTCCCAGGGGCTCTTGCACGCTTCCCTCCTGCAGAGACAGGGGCAGCTGAGGGTGGGCGGTGTCCTCACCGCTCTCCCCTGTCCCAGCCCGGGCCTGGCTCCCGGGAGCCTTGTTGGAATCCTCAGCTCCTGCACCCGGGGACGCCCCCACCCTGACCCCAGGGCACCCATGTCCCAGTTCCTGCAGGGACCCGTGTGCCCCTCTATGGCAGGAGCAGTTATCTCTCCTTGGGCCCGGTTCCCCCTTCTCAGGGCATCCCCACACCTGTGCCTCAGTACTGGGGTCCCTCTTTGCTACCAGGTGGGCCCTGGATGTTTGTCATGGTGAGAGCTGTGCTGTAGAACAGGCTCAGCAGGAAGAGAGTGAGGAGGGTGACGGTGGTGGGCCACAGGCTGTCGCCGGGGGCCTCCTCCTCCAGGCTGTCCTGTGTCAGATCCAGAGCCACACAGGGCAGGGGCTCCTGACAACCTGCAAGACACAGAAGGCCTGCCAGGACCTGGACTGTGTGGGTGGGGCCTGGGCCTAAGCCCTTCCCTCCCATGCCTCCTCAGGGGCTGGGGGTGCAGTGGTGTGGTCTCTATGGGGTCTGAGGGCGAGAGCAGGGCCCATAGGGGGTTGTCCCCTTGCAAGTGTCTTAGCCCAGCAGGCAGGACAGGAGGCTGGGCAGTCTCCTTGCTGGTCCAGGGAAGGTGTGGCCGGAGCCCTGCTGGCCTGAGCTGAGCCACATACTCAGTGGCTCTTGCCTAAGCCCTGCTCTTGGGCTGGTGTTAGCAGGGACCTGGGTCCAGAGAGGACCAGGCACACCCTCAAGGGTCTGAGCCTGAGGATCAGTGTGCCCAGGGCATGACCAGGGCCCATGGTGTGAGCAGAGCCTCTGTTCTTCCCGAGGGAATGTGGCTGAGTGACGGCCAGCGAAGGCCAGCAGCACAGCAGCCAGCAGAGTGGACCAGACGGCCTCAGGTCCTGCGTCACTGAGCTCTCATCTTAAATTGGAGTGGAACCTTTCTTCATATACTGGCCAATGAATCCTGTCTATCAGTATATTGTGTATCTATCCATCTATCATTGCACACGTCTATAAAGCTGGCCCTCATCGTTGTGCACCACGTGGCAGACTGCGCTGTCATATTCAAGACACTGCGTGTCTGGTAGGGTCAGCTCGCTGCATGTGGTGTACAGGCCTGAAGTGCCAGACTGGGCAGGCGGGGAGTTACAGACGCTCACGTTCTCCCCGCTGACCTCCGGCTCACACTCAGAGGGCCCGGGGGAAGAAGCCCCGGATCAGGCAGCGAAGACCCCCGTCTGTGAATTCTCTTTTTCACAAGCAGGGGGAGGCTCAGTGGGACCGCGGCTGGGAGGGGCCGTGGTCTCTGCAACACAGGGCACGCTGTGAGACCACCGCAGGCACGCGGCCGGGAGGGGCCGTGGTCTCTGCAACACTGGGCACGCTGTGAGACCACCGCAGGCACGTGGCTGCAACCACAGAGCGCTCTAGGAGCACAGGACCCCGCCTGCCTCATCCCAGCCAGAACCTGGCCCAGAGAGGGGAAGAGACTAGCCCAGGGTCACACAGCAGCTGGGCCAGGACCCGGGTCCGGAAGTGTCCAGCTGGCTCCTGCTGCCCTGTGTCTCCCAGGCTCCTCTAATCTGTGCTTGGCTGGCACAGAGCTGTCGAGGGCCCCAGGCTTCCAGGGCCTTAGGCTCCTCTGGGAAGTGTGCACAGGTTGAGGGTGCTGAAGGGTGGGTGTAGAGGACAGGGCTGGCCAGGCTGGACCAGCCTGGGCTTGGTGAGGGCCGTGGGGAGGCAGAGGGTCCACCCAGCTCTGTCCCCACCTTGCACTTTCTTTGTCAGGGTCCCAGACCCTCCTCCCGGCCCCACAAACCCACACTCAGCTCCCCCACCCTCCATAAGCAGCAGTCAACAGCCCTCATGGCCACCAGGGCTCCAATGCCAAGGAGCACTTGTTCCTGGAGCTCTGACCACACGGCCGCCTCCTGTCCAGGACATCTCTGAGTCCTGCAGGACAGGGGTGATTGACAGAACCCCAGAGGCACAGGCTCCACCCAGAACACCCTCTGGTCCCCAGCATGGGTGCAGGGCCCGTGCACTGAGCCACCACCCACCGCCTTCCCAGGCCCAGCAGCAGGGAGCTGGGGCGGAAGCGGATCAGCTGGGTGCAGCTGGAGTGCTGGCGTGGGGGCTCGTGCGCTCGAGGCCCTGCAGTGTGCTGTCCCCCTGAGCCGAGCCTGAGCGCCTAGGCTCCACTGTGCTCTCGCCCTGGGTGTTCCCCACCCCTCCTCTCCTCAGGCTCCCGCGACACCGCCCTGCACTCTCTGCTCAGATTGCACGTGACAAAGAGCCATGGAGCGCGTGCTCCCCTGGGCCAGGTGCAGTGTATGGCACGGTGGCTGCCAGGCTCATGCATCTACAGCCAAGACTGAATTTCCCTCTCTCTGAAAGGCTGAAGGCTCTTCACGGCGTCCACGACGCCTCAGGGTGCGCACGTGGGTGCCTCAGGGTGCACAATTGGATGATAATTTAGTGTGAATTTTCAGGGGTACGTGGAGATGATATTTCTGAGCATAGCAGGTGGTTCTTTAGGGTATACTAGTTTCCAGCTCTTCCTGTTGATGTGGGCTGTATTTATGGTGCATAACTGAGTGTGGTATTTCATGGTGTTTGTGTGGGCTGTACATCGTGATGTATGTGTGATGTGGTATTTCATGGTACATTCGGGCTGTATTTCCTGGTGTGTCTGTGTGTGGTTCGTGCTGTGTGTGTGTGGTAGTTCGTGGTGCCCAGCAAGCACATGTTCTTTGTCCAGTCTTCTGTCCGTGCACACCTAGGTCGAGTCCTGGGTTTTGCTGTTGGGGGCAGTGCTGCCAAGAGCAGGAACAGCGCCTCTCGCTGACCTCTGACCTCGTTTCCTTCGGGGAGGGACCTGGGGCCGGGACCAGTTCTAGGCAGATGTTGTGATGGGGTGGCTCTATCTGTGTTTTCCTCAGCCAGGTGGTCAGCGGTGCACACAGGTGCTGATCTCGCGTAATGGCCTCCTGGCTGTGGCCCTGAGGCCTCGTGGTGCAGCTTCGCTCCGTGTGGAGTCAGCGCCTCCTCCATGCAGGGCTCACTTAACTCTCCTTCCTGTGTGCGCACCTGTGCCCTTTCTCTCGCTGAATTGTTGGAGAAGTTACAGAGACAGAGAGAGGGAGACCAGAGAGACTGTGGTTGGTTCACTCCCCAGATGGACACAATGGCCAGGGCTGGGTCAGGCTGAAGCCAAGAACCAGGGGCTTCATCCGGGTCTCCCACGTGTGTGGCAGGGACCCAGACATTTGGGCCCTCGTCTTGGGTCTCCCAGCTGCATAGCAGGGAGCTGGGTTGGAACCACGACATGAACTGGTGCACATACGGGATGCTGGCATCCCAGGCAGCAGAGTTAAACACTGTGCCACAATGCTGGCCCCTGGGTGTTGAATTTTTAATGATGTATTTATTTGAAATTCAATTGCAGTGAGAGAGCAGATGAGAGAGAGAGAGAGAGAGAGAGAGAGTTAGAGAATGATCATATGTCCATTGATTCACTCCCTATAAGCTACTTGACTGGGACTGGGCCTAAGCAAAGCAGGAGCCAGGTCATCATCTGGTCAGGACCAGTGCTGAGTTATCTGAGTACTGACCAGTGATCACTGCCAGGGTACGGTTCCCAGGATCTGGGCTCAGGGCTATGGATCAGGGATGGCACCAGGAATCAGTGCTCAGGAGTGGCCCCAAGCTCTGGACCAGGACTGAATAACCCGACCTCCGCTCGCTGACGAGTTACAGGGGCAGTGACCTGGAGCTTGGGTTATTGACCAGGGCCACCGCCTGTGTTCAGGACCCAACTCAGTACCTGAAGCAGGGCTCAGCAGTAGCCCCAGGGAGCAGTGGGCAAACGCCGGGTCCAGAACTCAGGGGCGGGGAGCTGTAACCAGTGACAGGGTCAGGACAGGTGCAGGACCCAGGACCAGGGCTGAGTGACCAGAACCAGGGCCCTGTGAGCAGAACCAAGGATGGATGACCAGGACCAGAGCTCAGTCAGGACCACTAGGGCTCCGTGCTCAGGCCCAGGGCTCAGAAATCAGGACCAAGACCCAGTGTTCAGGACCAGGCCATAGGGCTCAGGACCAGAGCTCAGTCATCAGGACCAGGGCCCAGTGCCCAAGACCAGGTTCGTGGCCACTCCAGGGAGGCATCCTCCTGAGCCCTCCCAGGTGAGGCACTGGTCTTGGACTTGAGCCTCCTGCAGAGTCAGGCCGTGTCTGGGGCACCGCGTCCAGTCCATGCTGAAGTCCCTGTGGTGGAGTGGCAGGCGTCTCCCAGTCTGCAGCCACCATGGCTTCCCTGAGCCATCGTCGAGCAGAGCGAGAACATTCGTCTGGGAAGGGTTGAGTGCACCTGGCAGGTGGATGGGGGCTCAGCTGCTTCATGGAGGGCTGGGCTCTGGCATGCAGAGCTGGCTTCCCAGGGGCTCTTGCACGCTTCCCTCCTGCAGAGACAGGGGCAGCTGAGGGTGGGCGGTGTCCTCACCGCTCTCCCCTGTCCCAGCCCGGGCCTGGCTCCCGGGAGCCTTGGTGGAATCCTCAGCTCCTGCACCTGGGGACGCCCCCACCCTGACCCCAGGGCACCCATGTCCCAGTTCCTGCAGGGACCCGTGTGCCCCTCTATGGCAGGAGCAGTCACCTCTCCTTGGGCCTGGTTCCCCCTCCCAGGGCATCCCCACACCTGTGCCTCAGTACTGGGGTCCCTCTTTGCTGCCAGGTGGGCCCCGGATGTTTGTCATGGTGAGAGCTGTGCTGTAGAACAGGCTCAGCAGGAAGAGAGTGAGGAGGGTGACGGTGGTGGGCCACAGGTTGGCGCCGGGGGCCTCCTCCTCCAGGCTGTCCTGTGTCAGATCCAGAGCCACACAGGGCAGGGGCTCCTGACAACCTGCAAGACACAGAAGGCCTGCCAGGACCTGGACTGTGTGGGTGGGGCCTGGCCCAAGCCCTTCCCTCCCACGCCTCCTCAGGGGCTGGGGGTGCAGTGGTGTGGTCTCTATGGGGTCTGAGGATGAGAGCAGGGCCCATAGGGGTTGGCCCCTTGCAAGTGTCTTAGCCCAGCAGGCAGGACAGGAGGCTGGGCAGTCTCCTTGCTGGTCCGGGGAAGGTGTGGCCGGAGCCCTGCTGTCCTGAGCTGCAGCCATGTATCAGAGGTTTTTGAGTAAGCCCTGCTCTTGGGCTGGTGTTAGCAGGGACCTGGGTCCAGAGAGGACCAGGCACACCCTCAAGGGTCTGAGTGTGAGGATCAGTGTGCCCAGGGCATGACCAGGGCCCATGGTGTGAGCAGAGCCTCTGTTCTTCCCGAGGGAATGTGGCTGAGGGACGGCCAGTGGAGGCCAGCAGAGTGGACCAGACGTCCTCAGGTCCTGGGTCACTGAGCTCTCATCTTAAATTGGAGTTGATCTTGTTTGTCCTGTACGGGTACATCAATCAAGTCTATATTTCATCTATCTGTCATCTATCAATTATTTATCCATACACGGCTTGACCCACCTATGTAGCTATCGTCCAACCATCCACTGATCACTCCATCTACTGTCCTTGCTTCTATGCATCCAGCCATCTGTTCATGGTCTTCTATGTCTTAGGGTCATGGGCTTATCTGTCTGCTCTCTGTGTTAAGTTCCCCCTTTCCCTCTTTCTTAGGAAGCTGCTCCTTTGGCTCCGTTCCTGGGCCCCATGGGGTGGCTGGGGCACTTGTGTGGGTACCATTTCCCCACCTGGTCTGTCCCTCCCCCTGCAGCACTAAGGGCCAGGACCCTCTGGGGAGAGAAGTGGCTGTGGGTGGGGCTCCTCTACACTTGGGCACTGTCAGGGAGACGACCAGAGCCTGAGCCCTTGGGAGGCTCCAAGGGCATCTGAGGCAAGAGCACGTGCCCGGTGCCTGTGGGAGTCCTGGTGCCTGGTGTGCCTACTTTGGTCTGGGAGTGTTCTGGAGCTCCTGGGGGTGTGAACCAGAAGCCCAAGGCCTGAGGAGGGGCCATTGTGCATGGTCTCTTGCTTGCCTCTCTCCGCCTGTGGTTTGGCTCAGACTTGGGCCTGGAGTTTTACTTCTGGGACCCAGCAGCAGTAAGGCCTGCTTGGGGTGGGCTCTGGAACTGGTCTCTGAGCTGTACATGGCTGGACATTCAGGGAGGCCCAGAGAGGGCCAGCAGGGCCCTGGGCAGCAGGGCTGGGCCTGGGGAAACCCTCTGGGCCTTGGGCAGGGACGCCCCTTGCCTTCCTGGAGCTGGGTCTGGGCTGTGAGCTCTCCTGCAGCTGAGGGGGACGTGTGTGAGCGTGTGTGCCCTGTGAGCACGTGTGCCGTGTGCAGGCCCCAGAGAGCGTGGTGCGGGGTGGAGCCTGCTGTGTGCCCTGTGTGTGTCAGTGCTGTCCTGCACTGCTGGGCGTTTTCTGCCTGCGGCTGAGCTCTGCTGGTCTGGGGGGCCTCCTGTCGGGTCCCCTCTTCCCGGGGTCCCTGCACCCAGCCCCTGTTCCTCCCCCTCCCTCCCTCGTCCTCTGCACCAGGGCAATGGCTGCATCCCAGCCGCCCAGGACCTCCTGGTGGTGTCCACGGCTCTGGGCCCCGACCTGAGCTGTGCCTGCACTGCCTCAGAATCCACCCCGGCTCAGCCTCACCTCTCACTGCTGCCTCCAGACACGCTCACTCCAGACACGCTCACTCCAGACATGCTCACTCCAGACACACTCACTCCCAGACACGCTCACTCCAGACATGCTCACACCCAGACACACTCACTCCCAGACACGCTCACTCCCAGACACGCTCACTCCAGACATGCTCACACCCAGACACAACTCACTCCCAGACACGCTCACTCCCAGACACGCTCACTCCCTGACACACTCACTCCCACAGGCACCTTTGCTCACACTCACGCTCACATGCACACTCACGAGCACCATGCATGATGTCCCCTCCAGGACTGAGGCCCCAGCTGCCTAGGTCTGGGGGTGCTCCCCCTCCCTGTGGCTGCAGCCCCCGAGGAGACAGACAGGCACAATGAACCCGCAGGGCTGCTGGGGGCGAGCACGGAGTTTATTCAGGGCACGGCCAGGGGCTCAGTAGCACACGCCTTCCACGTCTGCCACGACCACAGACACGTTGACGTGGGTGGGTTTACCCGCCTGCCGGTCGATGGTCTTCTGGGTGAAGTGCTCGGCCAGGCCCTCATGGCCCACCACGCAGGAGTAGCTGTCCCCCTGGTTCCAGTCCTCGGCCAACACGCGCAGCAGGCTGGTGACGGCGTAGGTGGTGGGTTCCTGGCCGGGCTCGGGCAGGGGCTTCCACACCAGGTAGCTGTCTTTGGGGACCACCGGGGTGCCATTGTGTGTCCAGGACACCAGCACGTCCTTGGGGCTGAAGCCCCGCACCAGGCAGGTCAGCGTCACCAGCGCGTTGAGGGCCAGCTCCTCGGTTGGCGGCGGCAGCAGGTGGACCTGGGGCGGGATGGTGGTGCCTGGAATGGGGAGAGCGTGATCAGGGTGGCGGGGAGGACCGAGCCCCTTTTCCTGCCAGCTAGCTTCAGTTTCTGTCTCTGAGCCTTATAGGGAGCCTCAGAGCCCAGGAGGGGAGTGAGGAGTCAGACCAGGGGAGAGGAGAGCAGCCCATTGCCCGGGGGTGGGGTCAGGCCCACCTGTGTCTTTGCTGATGGTGGCTGTCAGGGAGCCGCCCTCTATCTCAGGGTGGGTGACTGTGCAGGTGAAGACCTTCCCCGCATTCCAGGGCTCTGCACAGCCGGGCAGCACGCTGGACACACTGTAGCAGCCGCAGTGGTCAAGCTTGGGACTTTGCTGGACGGGTTCGTTCCCGTTTGTGGGCTCCCAGGTGAAGACGGCGTCCCCGGGGTTCAACAGGCCTCTCAGGGTGCAGGTGAGGCTGGCGTTCGAGTTCAGGAGCAGGTCCCCGAGGTCTGGCCGCTGCAGGGACAGGTTGGGCTCCCCGCAGGAGGGGGAGGGGCAGGGGATGGTGGTTGTAGTTGTAGGAGGAGTAGTAGTTTGCCCTTTGCACCCTGATGAAACAGAGAAGATGGAGTGTCAGTGTCCCATTCCTTAATCCCTGTGTAGGCTGCCCTCTGCTCCAGTTAGTGGTCCAGCCCCGCAGCCCACTCTGCAGCCTCAGGCCCGCTGCCCCAGCCGCCCTCTGACCTGGGGGGCAGGGCACGGACAGGTCCTTTCTCTGGTTGTTGTGCTCCACGCGGCAGGCCACACTGTTTCCTTCCGGACACTGCTCAGCTGGCAGGCTCAGCACGCTGCACGCGGTGTACAGGTTCGAGGGGGCAGACTGGACGGGTGGGAAGGTCACGTTCTCCCTGCCTTCGTTGCCATCCCAGCTCACACTCAGAGGGCCCAGGGGGAAGAAGCCCCGGATCAGGCAGCCGGCGACAATGGTCGCTGAAGTGTCTTTTAATACATATCCGGGGAGGGTCAGCGGGAAGATGCTGGGGGTGGTTGCAGGCACTGCAATACAGGACACATAGTGAGACTTTTGCAGTCATGAGACTGCTACCCATAGCACCTTTGGAGCACAGGACCCGCCTGCATCGTCACAGCCAGAACCTGGCCCAGAGAGGGGAGGAGACCAGCCCAGGGTCACACAGCAGCTGGCAGGACTGGGGCCAGAAGTGTCCAGCTGGCTCCTGCTGCCCTGTGTCTCCCAGGCTCCTCGGGGCTGAGCTGGTCAAGCTTGGCTGGCATGGAGCCGTCAAGGGCCCCAGGCTCCCAGGGCCTTAGGCTGATTAGGGCAGTGTGCACAGGTTGAGGGTGCTGAAGGGTGGGTGTAGAGGACGGGGCTGGCCAGGCCGGAGCAATCTGGGCTTGGTGAAGGCTGTGGGGAGGCAGAGGGTCCACCCAGCTCTGTCCCCTCCTTGCACTTTCTTTGTCAGGATCCTAGACCCTTGCCCCCGCCCCACGGCCCCCACACTCATACCAATCCCCCCATGAAGCAGCAGTCCACAGTCCTCATGGCCACCAGGGCTCCAATGCCAAGGAGCGCTTGTTCCTGGAGCTCTGACCACACGGCCGCCTCCTGCCCAGGACATCTCTGAGTCCTGCAGGACAGAGGTGACCGACAGTGCCCAGAGGCACAGGCTCCGCCCTAGGAACACAGGCCCTGCCTGGCTGCACCGTGGGCTCTGGGCTTGACCTAAGTCTTTTCAGAAATCCCAGTACCTCAGAAAGTAGCTCAACCTCAGACACATATCTGGAAGTTTCCAGAGAGTCCAGAAGACACTGTTCATCTCAACCAGTCCAGTCCAGCCCAGCCCAGCCCAGCTCAACTCAGCTCTGATCAGCTTAGTCTAGCCCAGGTCAGCCCAGCTCAGCCCAGCTCAGCCCAGTTCAGCTCAGCTCTGCCCAGCACAGCACAGCCCAGGTCAGTTCAGCCTAGCCCAGGTCACCTCTGCTCTGCCCAGGTCAGCTTAGTCCAGCTCAGCCCAGCTCAGCCCAGTCCAACCCAGGTCAGCTCAGTCTACATCAGCTCAGTTCAGTCTAGCCCAGGTCAGCTCAGCCCAGCCCAGCTTAGCCAAGTCCAGGATTGTTCAGCCTAGGCTAGCTCTGCTCAGCCTAGTTCAGCTCAAATCAGCTCAGCTCAGCTCAGTCCAGTTCAACCCAGCCATGCCCAGCGAAGCCCATCCCAGGTCAGTAAAAGTCAATAAAGCCCAGCACATCCCAGGTTAGTTCAGCTTAGCCCAGGTCAGCTAAGTTCAGGTCAGCTCAGCTCTGCCTAGCTCTACCCAGCTCAGCCCAGCTCAGCCCAGCCAAGCCCAGGCCAGCTCAGCCCAGCCCAGCAAAGGTCAGCTAACACAGCTCTGCCCAGCTCTGCCCAGCTCAGCCCTGCCCAGGTCAGCCCAGGTCAGGCCAGGTCAGCTCAACACAGACAAGACAGGTGTCTCAGCCCAGGTCATCACGGCCCAGCTCAGCCCAGCCCAGCTCCGCGCAGCCAAGCTCAGCTCAGTCCAATCGCAGCTCAGCCCAGCCCAGCTTAGCTCAACCCAGTTCAGCCCAGCTCTGCCCAGTTCAGCCCAGCTCGGCCCACTCAGCCCAGCACAGCTTTGCCCAGCTCAGCTCAGCCCAGCCCAGCTCAGCCCAGCCCAGCCCTGATCAGCTCAGCTCAGCTCAGCACAGCTCTGCCCAGCTCAGCCCAGCCGAGCCAAGCCCAGCCCAGCTCTGCCAAACACTGCCCAGCTCAGCCCAGCTCTGCTCAGCTCTGCCCAGCTCAAGGCACCCCATGCCAGCCCAGCTCAGCCCAGCCCAGCTCAGTCCAGCTCAGCTCAGCTCAGCCCAGCTCGGCCCAGCCCAGCCCAGCTCAGCCCAGCCCAGCTCAGCCCAGCTCTGCTCAGCTCTGCCCAGCTCAAGGCACCCCATGCAAGCCCAGCTCAGCTCAGCTCAGCCCAGCCCAGCCCAGCTCAGCCCAGCCCAGCTCAGCTCAACCCAGGCCAGCGCAGCCCAGCTCAGCCCAGATCAGCTCAGCCCAGCCCAGCTCAGCCCAGTCCAGCCCAGCTTGGCCCAGCTCAGCCCAGCTCAGCCCAGCTCAGCCAGGCCCTGCTCAGCCCAGCCCAGCTCAGCCAGCTCAGCACAGCCCAGCCCAGCCCAGCCCAGCCAGCTCAGCCCAGTCCAGCCCAGCTTGGCCCAGCTCAGCCCAGCCTAGCTCTGCCCAGTTCAGCCCTGCCCAGGTCAGCCAGCTCAGCACAGCCTAGCTCTGCCCAGCTCAGCCTGGACAAGCTCAGCCCAGCTCTGCCTGTTCAGCCCAGCTCTGCCCAGCTCAGCCCAGCTCAGCCCAGCCCAGCCCAGCCCAGCCCAGCCAGCTCAGCCCAGTCCAGCTCAGTCCAGCCCAGCCCAGTCCAGCTCAATCCAGCCCAGCCCAGCTCAGCCCAGCTCAGCCCAGCCTAGCTCAGCCCAGCTCAGTCCAGCTCAGCCCAGGTCAGCTCAGCCCAGCCCAGCCCAGCTCAACCCAGGCCAGCACAGCACAGCTCAGCCCAGGTCAGCTCAGCCCAGCCCAGCTCAGCCAGCTCAGCCCAGTCCAGCCCAGCTCAGCCCAGCTCAGCCCAGCCCAGCTCTGCCAAACACTGCCCAGCTCAGCCCAGCCCAGCTCAGCTCAGCCCAGCCCAGCTCAACCCAGGCCAGCACAGCACAGCTCAGCCCAGCTCAGCCAGCTCAGCCCAGTCCAGCCCAGCTCAGCCCAGCTCAGCCCAGCCCAGCTCTGCCAAACACTGCCCAGCTCAGCCCAGCCCAGCTCAGCTCAGCCCAGCCCAGCTCAACCCAGGCCAGCACAGCACAGCTCAGCCCAGGTCAGCTCAGCCCAGCCCAGCTCAGCCCAGCTCAGCTCAACCCAGGCCAGCGCAGCCCAGCTCAGCCCAGCCCAGCCCAGCCCAGCCAGCTCAGCCCAGTCCAGCCCAGCTTGGCCCAGCTCAGCCCAGCCTAGCTCTGCCCAGTTCAGCCCAGTCCAGCCCAGCCCAGCCCAACCCAGCCCAGCTCAGCCCAGCACTGCCCAGCTCAGCCCTGCCCAGGTCAGCCAGCTCAGCACAGCCCAACTCAGCCCAGTCCAGCTCAGCCCAGCTCAGCCCAGTTCAGCCCAGCTCAGCTCAACCCAGCTCAGCCCAGCTCAGCTCAGACCAGCCCAGCCCAGCTCAGCTCAGCTCAGCTCAGCTCAGCCCAGTTCAACCCAGCCATGTCCAGCTCAGCCCAGCCCAGCTCAGCTCAACCCAAGCCAGCGCAGCCCAGCTCAGCCCAGCCCAGCCCAGCCCAGCCCAGCTCAGCCCAGTCCAGCCCAGCTTGGCCCAGCTCAGCCCAGCCTAGCTCTGCCCAGTTCAGCCCAGCCCAGCCCAACCCAGCCCAGCTCAGCCCAGCTCAGCCCAGCACTGCCCAGCTCAGCCCTGCCCAGGTCAGCCAGCTCAGCACAGCTCAGCTCAGCCCAGCCAGCTCAGCCCAGCCCATCTCTTCCCAGCTCAGCCCAGTCCAGCCCAGTCCAGCTCAGCCTAGCCCAGCTCAGCCCGGCTCAGCCCAGGCTAGCTCAGCCCAGCTCAGCCCAGTTCAGCCCAGATCAGCTCAGCTCAGCCCAGCTCAGCCCAGCTCAGCCCAGCTCAGCCCAGCTCAGCCCAGCCCAGCTCAGCCCAGCTCAGCCCAGCTCAGCCTAGCCCAGCTTAGCCCGGCTCAGCCCAGCTCAGCCCGGCTCAGCCCAGGCTAGCTCAGCCCGGCTCAGCCCGGCTCAGCCCAGGCTAGCTCAGCCCAGCTCAGCCCAGCTCAGCCTAGCCCAGCTCAGCCCGGCTCAGCCCAGGCTAGCTCAGCCCAGCTCAGCCCGGCTCAGCCCAGGCTAGCTCAGCCCAGCTCAGCCCAGCTCTGCCCAGCCCAGCTCAGCCCAGCTCAGCCCAGCTCAGCCCAGCTCAGCCCAGCAATCCCAGCTCAACCTTAGCCCAGCTCTGCCCAGCTTAGCCCAGCTTAGCCTAGCCCAGCCCAGCCCAGTCCAGCTCAGCCCAGCTCAGCTCAGCCCAGCCAGCTCAGCCCAACCCAGCTCTGCCCAGCCCAGCTCAGCCCAGCTCAGCCCAGCTCAGCCCAGCAATCCCAGCTCAACCTTAGCCCAGCTCTGCCCAGCTTAGCCCAGCTTAGCCTAGCCCAGCCCAGCCCAGTCCAGCTCAGCCCAGCTCAGCTCAGCCCAGCCCAGCCCAGCCCAACCCAGCCCAGCTCAGCCCAGCACTGCCCAGCTCAGCCCTGCCCAGGTCAGCCAGCTCAGCACAGCTCAGCTCAGCCCAGCCAGCTCAGCCCAGCCCATCTCTTCCCAGCTCAGCCCAGTCCAGCCCAGTCCAGCTCAGCCTAGCCCAGCTCAGCCCAGCTCAGCCCAGGCTAGCTCAGCCCAGCTCAGCCCAGTTCAGCCCAGATCAGCCCAGCTCAGCCCAGCTCAGCCCAGCTCAGCCTAGCCCAGCTCAGCCCGGCTCAGCCCAGGCTAGCTCAGCCCAGCTCAGCCTGGCTCAGCCCAGGCTAGCTCAGCCCAGCTCAGCCCAGCTCAGCCTAGCCCAGCTCAGCCCGGCTCAGCCCAGGCTAGCTCAGCCCAGCTCAGCCCGGCTCAGCCCAGGCTAGCTCAGCCCAGCTCAGCCCAGCTCAGCCTAGCCCAGCTCAGCCCGGCTCAGCCCAGGCTAGCTCAGCCCAGCTCAGCCCGGCTCAGCCCAGGCTAGCTCAGCCCAGCTCAGCCCAGCTCTGCCCAGCCCAGCTCAGCCCAGCTCAGCCCAGCTCAGCCCAGCTCAGCCCAGCAATCCCAGCTCAACCTTAGCCCAGCTCTGCCCAGCTTAGCCCAGCTTAGCCTAGCCCAGCCCAGCCCAGTCCAGCTCAGCCCAGCTCAGCTCAGCTCAGCCCAGCTCAGCCCAGCTCAGCCCAGCTCGGCTCAGCCCGGCTCAGCCCGGCTCAGCCCAGGCTAGCTCAGCCCAGCTCAGCCTAGATTAGCTCAGCTCAGCCCAGCTCAGCCCAGCTCAGCACAGCTCAGCCCAGCCCCGCCCAGCCCAGCCCAGTCCAGTCCAGCCCAGCCCAGCCCAGCACAGCTCAGCCCGGCTAAGCCCAGCCCAGCTAGCCCAGCACTGCAAGCCCAGCTCAGCCCAGCCCATCTCTTCCCAGCTCAGCCCAGCCCAGCTCAGCTCATCTCAGCCCAGCCCAGCTCTGCCCAGCCCATGCCAGCCCAATAATCCCAGCTCAACCTTAGCACAGCTCTGCCCAGCTCTGCCCAGCTTAGCCCAGCTTAGCCTAGCCCAGCCCAGCTCTGCCCAGCTCTGCCCAGCTCAGCCCAGCTTAGCCCAGCTCAGCCCAGCCCAGACAGCTCTGCCCAGCCCATCCCAGCATAGCCTAGCACAGCCCAGCCCAGCCCAGCTCAGCCCAGCCCAGCTCTGCCCAGCCCAGGCCAGCCCAGCTCAGCCAAGCCCAGCTCAGCCCAGCCCAGGCCAGGTTGTCCTAGCTCAGCCCAACTCAGCCTAGTTCACCGTGGGGTGGGCGTCTATCAGGTTCCCCACATCCTCCTCTGCAGGTCTCTGTCCCAGCCTAGCCCAGCCCACGTCTAGATCAGCAGGCAGGGCTGTTGGCATTGCTTCCCAGGGACTTGGCTCATCCTGAGTTGGTCTCTGCCGGATTCAGCCCACAGAGCTAACGCCGGCTGGGCTCCTGGCTGTGGTCTCCCTCTCCCTGCCCTCTGTGCTGATGCCTGTTCTCCCTCTGCCCCCAGGAGCCTCAGGACCAGCCTGGCTGCGACTGCCCCTGTGCAGAGATGCAGAGCCCCGGGGACCCACCTGTCTGGGATGCTGGAGGAGCACCATGGAGGGTCAGGTCTCCCTGGCCAGGCTGCCCTGCACAGCGGGTCCACGCCTGGGCCAGAGCTCCCCATCTGCACCCTCTGCTGCTGGCCCAGAGGGGCCGAGTGGAGTGGGAGCCAGGCCTGGTCCGGGCCCCTCCTGGAGAGCAGTGCACCTGCTCTGGCTCTTTGTCCATGGCTGGGCTGGAGCTGGCTGCTGAGTGCAGGCTGGGGAGGGCTGCGTGACTATGGGTCTGGCCCCACGTCGGGGTCACTCACCACTTCCTGTCCCAGCCGACAGTGCAGCTCATCTCCACGTCATGTCTGGTCTGTGGTCTGTCTGTGGTGGGGACAGGTGTGTGTGGTCTGGGCCCTGTGACCCAGGGGCCATGGAGATGAAGGCTCCATGTGGCCAGCCACAGGACAGGGCTGGGGGCTGAGATTCAGGAAGGGGAGACCGAAATGGACACAGAGGTTCAGAGACACTGTACAGGGAGGGAGACGGAGAGCAGGGAGTGCTAGTCCAGACCGAGAGAATGCCCCGTTCATGGGAGGGCCAGGGCTCAGAGAACAGGGCTGCCTTTGGGGCCACAGGGCTGATGTCAGGGTGGGGACAGCCATTGTGCCATGGGCCAGGCACCCTGCCCCTGTCTAGTCCCACAGACAGCTGGGGACTCTGGCTGAAGCCCCCTGCAGTTCCAGCTCTGCCTTCTCCCACTCGGGGTCTCGGGCTGTGGCAGGCAGAGGGCGATGCTCTTCCTGGCCCGGGCTCCCTGCATCCACCCCAGTCCCTCACCCATCTCTCTCCAGGCTGCCGGTCAGCATTGCTGTAAACCAGGTTCTGCAGCCATACACAGGTACCTGCCTGTCCTAGGCCAGGGAGCACCCAGTCGGGAGGGGAGCTGGGAGTAACAGGAGAGCCAGCAGGGCTGCACACACCTACCCAGGCTCCACAGGACCTGGGTTGGCTGGGCTGAGTCCTGGGGCCTACCCAGAGGCAGGCCCGGCAGTGTCTTGTGAAGTGTGGGTGGCCTGAAGCCCCCTGGTCACAAGAGGCAGCACGGCGAGCCTGGGAGCTGCAGTGGGCAGTGAGAGCTCCAGGCTAGGATTGGCATGGCCCGAGGTCCCGGCAGATGTGCCCTGGCCTGGCCACAGGGACCGCGGCAGGTGTTGTGATGCCCTGCACTCTCAGCGTGGCGTGCGTCTCAGACATTGCTGACTGCTGCAGCAAACACGGCGCAGAGGGGCGGGCTTCAAAGAAGGCACTGATTTCCCCAGCTCTGCAGGCTGGAGCCAGCGTCAGGGCGGGGCTCTCCCAGTGTGCACACCTTGGCGAGGGGGTGGAGAGAGAGAGAGAGGGAGAGAGAGAGAGGGAGAGAGAGAGAGAGCACACCCTGGGTGTCCTCATGTGGACAGAGGGAGATCACTGCAGGTGTCGTCCCCTGGGCAGGGAGAGGTGCCAGGTCCCTCTGGGTGCTTCTCCTCAAGGCAGGGATCCCACTGTGGGCTCCACCCTGGTGACCCCCGACACCGCCCGGTGGGATCAGGGTTTGCCGAGTGGCAGAGTTGGGCCGTCCCCCACAGGGAACAGCTCCTCGGCGGCCAGCACTGCCACGGGAGCACACGCGCCGGCCCTGGGGGTGACAGGGGCTCTCCCACAAGCTGCTGGCCTTGTTTGTTCTCGTCTGTCCTCAGGGGAGGGCGGCAGAGAGGGAGGAGGAGAGAGAGGAAGATCTTCCACCTGCTGTTGGCTCCCTGAGGCCCACAAGAGCCGGGACTGGGCAGGCTGAAGCCAGGACCTGGGCCTGGCTTGTGGGTGGCAGGGCCCAGGACTGGAGTCGTCACTGCTGCCTCCCAGGTGCAGGTAGCGGGAAGCTGGAATCGGAGGCGGAGCCAGGCCGTGACCCAGGTGCTCCCATGTGGGCTGCGGGTGTCCCGAGGCAGCTTCACCTGCTGTGCCGCACACCTGCCCCCAGCCTGGGCTGTGCCAAGACCCAGGACAGAGGGCGGGAGTGATCTGGGGCGGCCGCAGCCCGAGGCTGGACACTGGTCCCCGGGCCTCGTCCGGTGGCCTTGTGCTCTGGGACCGAAGCAGCCCAGTGGAGAACAAAGGAAGTGTCATCTGCTCGGGGTCTGTCAGGGCCGTGACCCTGGAGACGTGGGCCCACCTCCTGTGGGGGGCTCCGTGCTAACTCCTCGCAGGCTGGGTTCCTGGACACCTGTGCCCGAGACCCCTCCTATGGATCCCAGAACCCCGGAGTGGGGATGGGGCGGGCAGCGGTCAGCCCAGACGGCCTCTGTGCTCCGTGGGCATCTGTGGGAGCAAGGGGTCGGGCTGTGAGGGTGTCGCTGAGTCGTCAGCTGCAGTGGGCATCCTGAGCTCATTCCTGTGTGTGGAGGGCGGGGTCCACGTCCGGAGGAGCCCTCAGCAATAGCCTCCCTGGGAAGCAGTGGGCTGGCCTCCTGCAGCTGCACTGGGGGAGGGGCTGGGTTTAGGAGGTGGGGCTGGAGGCTCAGCACCACGCTGTGTACTCAGCTCTGACTGGGCTGGGTCCTGCGCTACCGTTCCTTGACCGTGCAGGGCTGGCCTGTCTGTGCAGTGGCCCGAGCCCAGTGTCCCTGGTTGTCAGCGGAGGTCGGGTCTCGGTTCTCGTGGCCCCTCTGCTGAAACCCCAGGCTGGGTGCAGCAGGCCAGCTGGCTCTTGGCTACCACCCTCTCGGCGTCTACTTGATGACCCTGCGAGCCTGCGGGCCTCAGGGTCCAGGATGTGGACGTGCCCTTGGGGGCTGCCAGGGACCCTGTGGCACATTAATAAGAGCAGACAGCAGGGGTAGGGCTCCTGACGCTGTCCTCTCGCCCCGGGCCAGGGCCCTTGAGCGGCGGCCGGAGTGTCCTTGCTGTGCTCTCCAGCATGGCGTGGCTCTGCTGCCCCTCAGCGTGGTGCCCAGGCCGTGTGAGGAGGGCTGCTGGTCCCTGTGGGTCACAGCAAGAAGCCCCAGCTCTGCCTGCAGGAGATGGCAGGAGGAGCCTGGGCCTCGGCTGCAAAGTGGGAGTGAGCAGGTCCAACCGTGTGACTGTGTGTGTGTGTGTGTGTGTGAGAGTGTCCGCGTGTTTCTCACAGTGTATCCTTGTGTGTGTCTGTTTCTGTGTACAAGTGTGTGTCTGACAGCGTGTGTGTGTCTGAGAGTGTGTGTTTCTCACTGTGTGTGTCCGTGTGTGTGACTGTTTCTGTGTGCATGTGTGTGTCTGACAGCGTGTCTGTGAGTGTGCATCCTGGCACGTGTGTGTGTCTGAGAGTGTGTGTTTCTCACTATGTGTGTCCCTGTGTGTGTTTGTGTGTGCGTGTGTGTGTGTCCAACAGTGTGACTGTGTGCTGCTGACTGTTGGTTGGGTGTGTCAAAGTGTATGTGTGTGTCTGTGTGTGTATGAGCATGTCTGAGAGTACGACTTTTTAAAAAATATTTATTTGTTTCATTTGAGAGGCAGAATTACAGAGAGAGAGAGGTCTTCCATCTGCTGGCTAACTGCCCAGATGGCTGAAGTGGTCGGAGCTGGACCAGACCAAAGCCAGGAGCCAGGAGCTTCTCCCGGGTCTCCAGTGTGTTGCAGGGACCCAAGCACGTGGGCCATTTTCTGATGCTTTCCTAGGCTCATTAGCAGGGAGCTGGATAAGCAGTGGAGCAGCCAGGGATGGAACTGGAGCCCATATGGGAGGTTGGCACTGCAGGTGGCGATTTAACCCACTAGGCCACCTGTGTGCTTCTGACTGCGTGTGTGGGTGTGAGTGTGTAACTGTGTGTGTATCCTTGCACTTGAGTGTGCCCTTGTCTGTGAGAGTGCATGTGTGTTTCTGATCATCTGAGTGTGTGAGGGCCTGTGTGGGAGCTGGGCCTGTCCTGAGAGGGTTGCACATCCCCTGAAGCTGTGTGTAGTCCAAACTCCTGGCATCCTTGGTCTGGCCTCCAAAGTGCTCACTTCTGGGTTTTCTGTCCCCAGTGGGCAGAAAGAAGTCACTCCTGGACTTTGGCCCTGGTGGGAGGACAGGGCCTGGCACACTGGGGACCCCAGTCTGTGTGATAGCACATCAGGGGCCCTGGCAGTGTACAACTGTCCCCCAGGGCCATGGCACCAGTGGGCTTTGTGGTGACGAGTACTTGGGCGGTGGCCACTGGAACTTGGCCTGGTCCTAGCCGCCCAGGACTCACTGCCCACCTCTCCTTCCTGTAGGCTCCCGGGGGGCCCCAGGCCTATCACGCCTGCTCACCTGTTTTTCCCGTGTTTACTGGGCTTCCTAGAGCCTCCAGGGAAGCACCCTGGGGAGCCCGCCAGTGTCTGGGCTGGTCAGTGCCTCTAGGTACCTGTGGGCGCTTATCTGACAGTCTGGGCTGGCTGCTGGGGCAGGGGTTGTCCAGCTGTGTTCAGAGGTGGACGGGAGACTGGTGGCCTGGGGGGACTGCTTGGCAGCCCTCACCTGGTGATTTGTAGCCTGAGACTTCCTGTGCCCCCTGGTTTTGCCCACAGTTCAGAAGGGGGTGTGGCGCTGGGCTGGAGACCAGCCGGTGTGGTGGGGGCTGAGCTGGAGGCCCTCACGGGGTCCTTGCCCACACCCTCCACCCCGCTGCAGCCACAGACACCCTCAAACACACTCAGGAGACTTGGGGCTGTGGGGAGGAGGAGCTTTACCAAGACAGGATGGTGAAGGCTGGGAGCAGGGAGGCCCAGGGGGCTGCCAGAGCGGGTGGGGGCCAGGCACGGGGCAGACTGCAAGGCGCTGGACCCGGGGCAGGCAGGCGATGGGTTGGGCAGGGGTGCCCCTGAGCCCACAGGCCTGTGGGGAGCCCCGGTCCTGCTGTGAAGGGACAGAGGCTACACTGGGCTGGGGCTGGGGCTGGCGCTTCCCTCCTGTGCCTCGGTCCTGGCGCTGGGCTGCAGCTGACGGGTGGGCTCTGTGCCACTTGCCATCTGTGGATGGGGTCTCTCTGCTTCCTCCTGTTGCCGGGCAGCCGTGGGAGCCGAGGCCAGGCCTGCCCGGCAGGCTGTGGTTCTGGCCTAGGCCCGCAGCTGGAGGACGTTGGTGTAGTCGTGGGAGGCTGGGGGTGACTCCCGCAGCACCGCCGTGAAGACCCACTTCACCTGTGGGGAGGGTGGCATGAGACCAGCTCTGTGGCCCAGCCCGGCTCCCCGCTGCCCCCTGGCCCGGGCTGTGGGCCTCAAGTCCACGCCCACCTTGAGGAGCAGGACGGTGGCGCTGCAGCTTGTGCTGAGCAGGAAGAGGCCGGCGAAGATGCAGGTGCTGGTCCACAGTCCGTCTAGCTCCTCGTGCTCAGCCCCCTCTGTGCACAGGTCCTGGAGGTCCAGCTCTGGGGGACTCTGCGGTCAGTCAGCCCTGCCCATCACCCCCCCCGTGTGGCCCTCCCGGGGGCCAGCCAGAGCCACAGGCCAGCCAGAGAAGGATGCTCCAAGTCGCCAGTGGCTTGGGGGGAGAAGTCCTGGTCCTCTGCTTTCTCCTGCCCCTGGGTGGGCAGGGCCAGGCTGACTGCTCGTGGCCTTGGGGTCCAGCATTTTCTATTTTCTTCCTCCCTTCCTTCCTTCCTTCCTTCCTTCCTTCCTTCCTTCCTTCCTTCCTTCCTTCCTTCCTTCCTTCCTTCCTTCCTTCCTTTTTTTGACAGGCAGAGTTAGACAATGAGAGAGAGAGAGAGAGAGAGACAGACAGAGAGAGAGGTCTTCCTTCCGTTGGTTCACCACCAAATGGCTGCTACGGCCGGCACTGCTCCGATCTGAAGCCAGGAGCCAGGTGCTTCCTCTTGGTCTTCCATGTGGGTGCATGTCCCAAGCACTTGGGCCATCCTCCACTGCTTTCCCGGGCCACAGCAGAGAGCTGGACTGGAAGACGAGCAACCTGGACAGAATCCGGCACCCCAACCGGGACTAGAACCCGGTGTACCAGTGCCACAGGTGGAGGATTGGCCTAGTGAGCCATGGCGCTGGCCCCAGCATTTTCTTTCCTTTACATTTCTCACAATTCCTTTCCTGACTGCTGGTCACCTCCCCTCAGCCCTGAAGGTCCCTTTACAGACCCGTCTTGCCTCGGCCCTGGCCAATATACCTGTTCACAGTACCTCATCAGGGTGCCCTCCGTCCAGGACCTGGCCCACCCTGCCCAGCCTGGTCCTACCAGTTCTGGGCCCTTCCAAGTGCACACAGAGACCACCCTGCCACAGGACAGGAGGCTTTGCCCAGTGATTGTGGGCCTCTGAGGGGCCATCCGTGGCCTTGTGCACTTGGGGCCCAGAGCTGGCCTTCTGTTGGAGCTGGCCTCCCACACTGTCCCGGCATCCTGCTCCTCCTTCCCTGGAGTCTGCACTCACGCCTGGTGCTGGCTGCCTTCTTGGTCCCCAGTGGCTCAGGCTGGCTATGGCCCTCCTCTGTGTCCCCAGCCCAGGGCCAGGGCCAGTGCTGGCTGGGAGGTGAGGGTTAGCCTGGCTCAGGGTGGAAGTGCTGGCTGGACGTGGTGTGTGCCGCTTCTCCTCTCGTTGGATGTGTGTGTGCAGCCTGGAGCCCGAGGCCTGTGCTTTCCTTGTATGTGGGATGTGCGGGGCGTGCTGGCTCCTGTGCGCGGAGGTGTGGCTGGGAGTCGGATGTGTGTACGTGTGCAGCCTGGCCCTGAGTCCCCAGCCTCCAGGCCCAGGGTGAGCCTCTCCAAGCAGCTGGCTCTAGACTTGTGCTCAGTGAAGTGTGGAATGGGTGCCTGTGGGTGCACATGTGTGTGTGTGCACACGCATCTGCGCTGGGCAATGGGTGTCTCTGTGCACATGTGTCCACGTCTGACTGCCCATGGATCACAACTGGGGCTGGGGCCACAGGAGGAGGTCATGTGGGGAACACTGGGCTCCCAGTCAGGTGTGAGGCGTGGAGTGACCTGGGCTAGAGCGGTCCTAAGTGGCTGCATGTGCGGGCCCTGAGTGTGTGCAGTGTTGTTAGGGGCTTTGGGGCCGGGTGCTGACTGCTCCAGGGGCCTCGGGCTGGAGGGAGGCAGGGCAGCAAGATGGGGGACCCTGGCCACCAGCCCAGCCTGCAGTGTGGCTGTGTGGGGTGAGTGGGCTCAGCCCTGCTGGCCCTGTACTCTGCCTGCCCATGTGCAGACAGGTGCGGCCAGCAAACCTCTGCATGGACAGGAACCTGCTTCTGCACCTGGGGGCGCCAGGACCACCTGCCCAGAGGATGGAGGCCTGGACCTCTGGGCCGGGCCGGCTTGGCTGTCTCTGGCCTGGCTCTGTGCACGCCTGTGGGCGGGCCCGGGGAGGCTGTGTGAGCCCCCATTTGTGCTTTTGGACAAAGGCCTGGGACGTGAAGGCTGGTGGAGGAGCGGGCTCTGTCTGGCTGCCTCCTGCCCTCTTGCCGGGTCCACACTTCGGTACTGAGACGCTCACCCCAAGAACGGGCACCCAGGGCTCCGAGTGACACTGCAGTGTTTATTGGGCTGCTCGCCAGTGTCATCCCTGCAGCAGGCAGGGCTGGCCAGCCCTCCTCCCCTGCCCCAACTGGATGGAGCCCTGGCGGGAGTGGGCGTCATTTACCGGGCCTCTTGGACACGGTTTTCTGCAGGGTCCTGGTGCCGGTCACTGCCTCGTGGACCACGCGGCAGGTGAATGGGATGTTCTGCTCCCAGTCAGCCCGGCTGACCTCCAGGCGGCTGAAGACAAAGTAGGTTTGGTTGGAGCCGCCAGCCAGGCGAGGCTCGGTGGTGCTGTGCTGGCCGCTGGGCATGTGCTGGCCGTTGCGCAGCCAGTCCACGAAGATGTCTGCTGGGAAGAAGTTCTGGACCAGGCAGGTGAGGGTGAGCTGGTCCCTGCTCCCCTGATCCTCCTCGGGCGGTGTGTACAGGTGGACCTCAGGGGCGGCACGCTTGCCTGTGGACAGTCTGGGTCAGCCCAGGCTGCTCCCTGCCCCCGCCCCCGGTCTCCACCCCTCCCCCAGCCTGGGGCTCACCCTGGGCCTTGGAGATGGAGCGCACGATGGCTGTGGGCAGGTCGGGGTGGGTCACGGTGCACTTGTATATCTCGCCATCAATCCAGTCCTGGGCGTCCACTGGCAGGGTGGACCTGATGCTGACCGTAGCGTTGAACTGCTTCTCGGACTTCCAGGGGTCGGGGTCGACGGGCTTCCCACTGTCCCGGGACCAGACCAGGCTCACGCCCTCTTCACTGGCCAGGTCCACCACCAGGCAGGTGAGCTTGGGTGACTTGTGGACATATAGGTCGAGGGGGCTAGGGGAGCTCAGGTAGGTGCTCACGCCTCGCGGTTCGTAATCTGCAGTGTGGGGAGGGGGCTGTGTGAGACCGCATCCTCCCCTCCTCCCTGAGCCCCGTCTTTCTGGGTGTCAGGGTAGATGGGGTCCACACCTGTGCACTCCCGGGCATGGGCCTCAAAGAGCTCGCCTTGGTAGGCGACCCTGCAGGTGTAGGTGCGCTTGGACGCCCACTCTCCCTGAGTGATGTTGAGTTCACTGTGGGTGGACGCCAGCTTGCCCTCCTGCCTGGGCTGCGCCGTGGTTGAGAACATGTTGGGGTCCTTCTGCCCGTCCACCAGCCAGGTGACCTCGATGTCCCCTGGGGTGTAGCCGGAGATGAGGCACAAAAGCTGGACGGTGTAGGTGTCGTCCTCTCTGGGGTCACAGGAGGAGTGGAAGAGCCTCACAGCCGGCGGGGTGAAGCTCACAGAGCACGCTAGGCAGAGGCAGGGGTGTGAGTGGCCTCCGTGCCTGGTCCGCCCTCTGCCCCCTCCACGGCCCTGCTCAGGGCCAGAGCATATTGGGTGTACCCTGTAGCTCCCCTCCCCTCAGCCAGACGTGATCTGGACACCCGCCATGTGCTGACCGCTGGGCTGTCCTGCTCACCTTGGAAGGTCTTGTTGGTGTGTGTTGCAGACGGAGTGTGCGCCACGCTGCAGGTGAACCGCTGCTTAGCCCATGCGCCCGAAACAGTCACCTGGCTGACGGTGGTGGACAGCCCCGTGTCGAGGGTGACAGCAGGCAAGGTCACGGTGCTGCTGTTCAGGGCGCCGGAGTCCCAGGTCACGCTCACCGGCTCCGGGAAGTAGCCCTTCACCAGGCAGCCCAGCGTCACAGAGGCTGCCCTGGCAGTCGCCCCTCTGCAGCAGGAGGCCAAGGGGAAGACGGAGGGGGCCTGGATAGAGACTGAGGGGACAGGGCCTGCATCAGACCCAGGACGCCACTGGCTGAGGGGGCCCTGTCCTCACCCTGGCTTCCACCTCTTTCCCGATGAGCTCACGAGCCCTCTGCGAGCTGTTGCTGACTCAGACCGGGCTCCCAGGACAGCCCTGGCCGCTCCTGAGGAGTGGAGGCACCCGGCTGCCCGCTTGCCCGGTTCAGAGCCCAGGCACCCCAGGAACCACTAGTCCACCCCCTCCTGCCCTCAGCAATCTCTGGGGGGCCCTGCTCCCTGAGGCTTTGTCTCCTGAGCTCAGCCCTCACTGGACCTGCTGGGCATCCAGGGTGCTCTCTCAGGGGAGGGAGGACAGAGGCCCCATCAGAGACCCCCTCAGTCCTTGACACCCCAGCTGCTCCAGTGTGCATGGCGGTCTGCTTGCTCCCAGCTGACGGCCCAGATGCCCAGCCTGTTCTGGTCCTGGTGCCCAGTGCACATGATCTTGGATCTACTCTAGGCTCTTAAAACGCCACAGTACCCAGCGCAGCTCTGTCCTCATTGCTCTGCTCTGCCACAGCCTACGTGGCCCCAGTCAGGTTGGTGAGGGGCAGTGGAGACGAATGGACTCATGGGAACCCATTCAACAAGGCTGAGCCCAGCCCAGTCCTGCTCAGCCCAGCCCAGTCCAGTGCAGCCAAACTCAGCCAAGCCCAGATCAGCCCAGTCCAGCACAGTCCAAGCTAGCCCAGCCCTGCTCAACCAGTCCAGAAATGGGACTAAAGCTGGGTCCACCTCAGTTGAGTCAGCTGCTCCAGTCAGCCCAGCTCCCTTCGGCCACCCCCAGTCAAGTTCAGGCCAGTCGAATTCAGCCCTGCTGAATACAGCCAGAGCCATCCAGTCCAGGTTACTTTAGATTCACTCAGCTTTTTTTTTTTTTTTAACCTTAGCTGGATGCTGGACCTTACTCCATCTGCCAAGCTTAGTCCACCCACACACCAAGGGCTTAGGGGAACCCTGCTATCTGTATGGCTCATGCTAGTGCAGTCCACTCACTCATCTCAGCTACTCTCTGCCCAGCTCTGCCCATATTCCCATGGCTCCAGACAGCTTGGTCAATCCTAGCCTATCAAAGGCAAGGGCAGCCCAGCTTAGTCCACCAGACCAGCCCAGCCCAGCCTAGCCCAGCCCAGGCAACCTCAGTCCGCCCACTGAGCTCTTCAGTATACCCAGTTAGTCCAGGACAGTCCAGCTCAGGCCAACTCAGCCCAGCCCAGCTCAGTCCAGCTCAGCCCAGTTCAGCCCAGCTCAGCCCAGATCAGCTCAGCTCACCCCAGCTCATCCCAGCCCAGCTCAGCTCAGCTCAGCCTAGGTCAGCCCAGCCCAGCCCAGCCCAGCTCAGCTCAGCTCAACCCAGGTCAGCTCAGCCCAGCCCAGCCCAGCCCAGCTCAGCTCAGCCCAGCCCAGCTCAGCCCAGCCCAGCCCAGCTCATTTCAGCTCAGCTCAGCCCAGCCCAGCTCAGCCAGCCCAGCGCAGCCCAGCTCAGCCCAGCCCAGCCCAGCTCAGCCCAGCCCAGCTCAACCCAGGTCAGCTCAGCCCAGTCCAGCCTAGTCCTGCTCAGCTCAGCCCAGCCCAGTCCAGCCTAGTCCTGCTCAGCCCAGCCCAGCTCAGCCCAGCCCAGCCCAGCCCAGTGCAGCTCAGCCCAGCTCAGCTCAGCTCAACCCAGGTCAGCTCAGCCCAGCCCAGCCCAGCCCAGCTCAGCTCAGCCCAGCCCAGCCCAGCTCAGCCTAGCTCAGCCCAGCCCAGCCCAGCTCAGCCCAGCCCAGCCCAGCTCATTTCAGCTCAGCTCAGCCCAGCCCAGCTCAGCCAGCCCAGCGCAGCCCAGCTCAGCCCAGCCCAGCCCAGCCCAGCCCAGCTCAGCCCAGCCCAGCCCATTTCAGCCCAGCCCAGCCCAGCCCAGCTCAGCTCAGCCCAGCTCAGCCCAGCTCAGCTCAGCCCAGCCCAGTCCAGCCTAGTCCTGCTCAGCCCAGCCCAGCTCAGCTCAGCTCAACCCAGGTCAGCTCAGCCCAGCCCAGCCCAGCTCAGCCCAGCCCAGTCCAGCCCAGCCCAGCTCAGCTCAGCTCAACCCAGGTCAGCTCAGCCCAGCCCAGCCCAGCCCAGCCCAGCTCAGCTCAGCCCAGCCCAGCTCAGCCTAGCCCAGCCCAGCTCAGCCCAGCCCAGCCCAGCTCATTTCAGCTCAGCTCAGCCCAGCCCAGCTCAGCCAGCCCAGCGCAGCCCAGCTCAGCCCAGCCCAGCCCAGCTCAGCCCAGCCCAGCTCAACCCAGGTCAGCTCAGCCCAGTCCAGCCTAGTCCTGCTCAGCTCAGCCCAGCCCAGTCCAGCCTAGTCCAGCTCAGCCCAGCCCAGTCCAGCCTAGTCCTGCTCAGCCCAGCCCAGCTCAGCCCAGCCCAGCCCAGCCCAGTGCAGCTCAGCCCAGCTCAGCTCAGCTCAACCCAGGTCAGCTCAGCCCAGCCCATTTCAGCCCAGCCCAGCCCAGCCCAGCTCAGCTCAGCCCAGCTCAGCCCAGCCCAGCTCAGCCCAGCCCAGTCCAGCCTAGTCCTGCTCAGCCCAGCCCAGCTCAGCTCAGCTCAACCCAGGTCAGCTCAGCCCAGCCCAGCCCAGCTCAGCCCAGCCCAGTCCAGCCTAGTCCTGCTCAGCTCAGCCCAGCCCAGTCCAGCCTAGTCCTGCTCAGCCCAGCCCAGCCCAGCCCAGTGCAGCTCAGCCCAGCCCAGCTCAGCCCAGCCCAGCTCAGCCCAGCCCAGCCCAGTGCAGCTCAGCCCAGCCCAGCTCAGCCCAGCCCAGCCCAGCCCAGATAGCTGAGCCCAGTCCAGCAGGAATGCCTAACTCAGCTCATTCCAGCCCAGCCTAGGCAGGACAGCCCAGCTGTTGTGACTGTGGCTACCTGTTGTGCCACCCAGCACAGGGAAGCCACCTGCTGCCACCTGTGTCCCATCCTGGGTGACCGTCCCATCCTGACTGGTTGCAGGCAGGTTCATGCCCAGCCTGGGGCCTCTGAGCTGACCCTGCTTGTCTTCATCATGGGCCTGCTCCAGCCCTGTCTTGTCCCCATGGACGTCCACAACCGCCCGCCTTTCCCAGGGCAGCTTGAGGCTGCTTCTAGCTCCATGCTGGGGACAACTGATGGACGCTTAGTGACCAACAGGTGTGGTCCACACGGGGAGGGCAGCTCAGTGTGCACTCTGGGCTGCGGCCCGGGCAGCCCTGTGTAGGCTCCCTGTGGGCTTGGATACCTGAGGGCCAGGTCCTCCGTGCACTGGCTGCGGCCGGCGTGGCTGTCCCCATGTGCGGCAGCTGCTGGTCCCTGGAAGGCTCGGGGTGTGCGGCGCGTTAGTAATCTTTGTTGCTGTTTTTACACCTGAGCGGTTGGTCTGGAGGCAGGGGAGCTCTGCCTCAGTGCCCTGGGCTAAAAATGGGGCGGGAACCCCCGGCCCTGGCAGCCCCGGATGTTGCCATTGTTCTGTTCTTGGGAAGCTGGTTGAGGGCTGCAGGGTTTCAGGTGAGGGAGGCCCCTGTGCCACAGGCTCATGCGGGTTCTGTCCTTGCTGCAGGCCCCTGCCCAGTGTACAAACTCACCCTGACCTGCGAGCAGATGGGTGGGCACCCCATCAGCCTCGGTGGGGGGGCACTGGTCACCTCCATCTGTGCCCACAGCAGCCTTGCCAGGAGAGGGGAGTGGCCACTTTGTGGTTCTTCAGGGAGCTGGCCTGGAGCCAGTGTGCCCAGGGCAGGGGAAGGAGCCCCCGTCTTGTGCCTGGGCCTTGGCGCTGGCAGCTGAGGTGGTGCCCGCAGGTGCAGCTGAGAGGGCAGGGAGGCCAGGGCACCTTGGGCTCACACTGGGCTGCCCGGCCAGAGAGGACTATGGGAGGCCAGCAGGGGCTGGCCAGTGGGCGCTCGAGTGTCAGGCATGGCCGCAGTGCCCACTGGGCTGCAGAGGCACAGTTAAGGCCGTGGGCTGGCGGACGTTGCCTCTTGGCTCCTTGGTTCCTTTCCATCCTATGTGTGGCCAGGTGTCCCTGGCTGTCCCTGGAGGCCCAAGTGCACAGTGGGAAGCTGTGGACACTGCCAGCTTGGCTCCTGAGCCTGGGGTCCTGAGCCTGAGTTTGGCCACCTTGGAGAAGTCATGTTGTCCCCCCGGATACCCGGCCCCAGCCTCTGAGTCAGGGCTGAGGAAGTCAGGGCTGAGAGGCCTGTGGCCAAGGTGGGGGCTCAGACACAGTTGGAAGTCCCTGGAGGGCTGCAGCATGGACGGGCTGAACCCGGCCCCGGGGCCAGGGGCCTGAGGGCCTTGAATTGAAGCCTGCAGGGCCTGGGCCCAGCTGACCCCCTTGTTCCCAGGCAGTGTCCGAGCCCACGGCCCCTCCCTCCGGCCGTGGGAGGCAGAGAGTCCTTAGAAGGACCACGATTCTGAGGAAACCCCAGAGGTGAGTGGGAGCAGAGGCCCAGGCCCGGAGGTGCATGGCTGTGCTGCGCTGAGTAGCGGGCGGGAGCCACCAGGCCCTGGTGCCTTCCTGCTTGCTCTCTGCAGGCTGTGGGCATTCAGGGCAGGGCCTGGCACGTGCAGGAGCGCAGTGTCTGGAGACGCCGTGTGTCCCTGGGAAGGAGGCTCGTGGACACGACAGCTGCTGCAGTCTCAGCCCACCCACAGCCTCTGCTGCCCCAGGGTCCCAGCATTAGAGGGGACCAGGCTGTCTGTCCCCTCGGGGGCCTACAGCAGGCTCCATCCGAGTCTCTGCCTCACCTCTGCCACTCCCACCTGGAGGGGCACCCCTGCCAGGTCTCCAGGGATTGCCCCGACTCTTCCCTGTGGGGAGGCGGCTGCGTCCGAGTTCTCCCACGGCCGGACTCCACCTCCCGAGCCTGTCCTGCCCTGGGGGAGGTGGCTGCGTCCGAGTTCTCCCACGGCCGGACTCCACCTCCCGAGCCTGTCCTGCCCTGGGGGAGGTGGCTGCGTCCGAGTTCTCCCACGGCCGGACTCCACCTCCCGAGCCTGTCCTGCCCTGGGGGAGGTGGCTGCGTCCGAGTTCTCCCACGGCCGGACTCCGCCTCCCGAGCCTGTCCTGCCCTGGGGGAGGCGGCTGCGTCCGAGTTCTCCCACGGCCGGACTCCACCTCCCGAGCCTGTCCTGCCCTGGGGGAGGCGGCTGCGTCCGAGTTCTCCCACGGCCGGACTCCACCTCCCGAGCCTGTCCTGCCCTGGGGGAGGCGGCTGCGTCCGAGTTCTCCCACGGCCGGACTCCGCCTCCCGAGCCTGTCCTGCCCTGGGGGAGGCGGCTGCGTCCGAGTTCTCCATGTTCAGCAGCGCCGCTGTGTGCGGGGCCCTTGGTCGTTTTCCCTCCATTCCCATGCTGAGCCTTTCAGCCGAGACGCATGCAGAGCTGCCGCAGCTTTCTGCTCTCCCTCCTCTTCGGGACGTCTCCCCTGAACTTCAGCTGCTCTGGACCCTGCTCCTCAGCCAGCAAGGCTTCGGTTTTCTGTCTGAATTCCAGTTGCATCTGCTGCAGGGCCTGGGGTGTGCCTTTGGACAAACACTCCCAGAGAAGAATCATTGCCAGAGCTGGCTTTCAGCATTGTCCCAGTGCCTCCAAGTTATTTTTATTTACATTAAAATTTCATCCATCAATCCATCCATCCACCCACCCACCCATCCACCCACCCATCCATCCACCCCCCCACCCATCCACCCACCCACCCATCCACCCACCCATCCATTCGTCCGTCCATCCATCCACCCACCCATCCATTTTTATTTGAAAGGCAGAGAGAGAGAGAGAGAGAGAGAGGTAGTGAGAGATCTTCCATTGGCTCACTCAAATGCCTGCAACAGCTGGCACTGGCCCAGACTGCGGGCAGGAACCAGGAGCTCCAGGTCTGCCATGTGCGTGACAGGGACCCGGCCACTGGAGCCGTCACTGCTGCCTCCCGGAAAGCTGGAATCGGAAGAGGAGCAGGGACCTGGACTCACAGTCTGATCTGGGATGTGCTGTCCCGAGCGGCATCTCATACGTCACCCGTGTCTCCATGTATCTGCCATCTACCTCTGCATATCATCTGTCCAGCTATCATGTATCTATCCACGCATCTAAGTATTGTGCATTGTCTCTCGTCCGTTATCCATCTGTGTTATCTACCGTCTGTTCCTGGCTTTGCTTCTCTGGAGGACCCTGAGTAACAGCTCTGGGAACCCCGTGAAAGCTGGACGCCGTGCGTGGTCTCGGTGTTGCTTCATCCTCACTGCAGTGGGATTGGCGTGAGGTGGGGCCGTGTCCCCTGGCTTTGCCTGGTGTGGAGTGGTGACAACCCCAGCCCCAGGCCCAGCCGCAGCCCCACTCCTACTACTAGGTGAGGAGGCTGAGAGGACCACAAGTCCATTGCTTACACACATGTGTGGGCTGCGGTTTGTGGGGCCACGGTGTCCTGGGACCGAAGCTAAAGGAGCAGGCCCTTCCGGAATGTTCCCTTCTCAGAACAGGAGAGTACACAGGTGGATCCAGGCCCTGGGTGCTCCTGCACCCATTCCTCAGCTGAGGCTGGTTCGTCGGTGGTGGGACGCCCCTTGCTGGATCAGAGGGCCTGCTGCGTGGAGGCAGGGGTGCAGGCAACAAGGAGGGGCTCTGTCTGGTTCCCCACAGGAGGAAAGAGCCTGGGAGCTGCGTCCTGAGGCCCAGCATGAGCCCCGGCCTCCCTGTCCTCCTGGTCCCCTTGCCTTCCTGACTCTGCACCTGCCCTATTGTCCCTCTCCGTCTCCTTCCCACGGCCTGGCTCTCTGCAGTTTAGGCGTGGAAGGAGCTCTGGGACAGCAGGCAAGGGGAGCTCATGCCCGCAGTGTGACTTTGGCCCCTCACCGACCTTTGCCCCCGACCCAGCCCCCAGCCCACATGGGTGCCAGGCTCTGGGCGGGAACATGCAGTGGGGCTGGCTGTGGGTGGAGCGTAGGACAGTGTGACTTCACAGGGGTCTCCAGGCCTGGGGAAGAGGAAGGAACCAGATGGCTCCAGAAGAGGGGAGGGGCCTGCCCTGCCCACAGTGCCTGGGTTTCATGGGAGAGGCCCCCGTGCTCTGAGTGGAAGAGGCGGGCCACTGTGCTGGCTGCTGGGGACCGATGCCAGGGACTGGGCACCGAGGCTGAGGAGTGGGCAGTGGGCACAGAAGGGACGGGGCTGAGGGACTGCGAGCGCGGAGGCTGGAGGTGTGGGGCAGCGTGACAGCCTTGGGATGCACACGGGAGCTGCAGGCACGCGAGTCCTTGTGTGAGGCTGTGTGACCATGTGTGTGCTTCATGGGACATCGTTGTGCTATGGCAGGTGTGTGTGTCATGTGATGGCCCGAGAGAGAGCAGGCGGTGTCTGCACACTGGGCAGAGCAGCCCTCCTGGGTTTTCCAGCCCTGGACACGTGGACTTGGACTTCTGGCCTCAGGACCACGAGATGATTTCCATGGTTTGAACCAAGGTCTGCGGTCTTCACGGCAGTCTGATGCACACAGACCCAACATGCTTCTTGCTCCTGCTTGCAAGGATGCTGGAGGCCTCCATGTGGCCTTGCAGGGCAGCCTGAGGTCAGTCCCAGCCTTGCCCCTGAGGCCAGTGGGGCCCTCAGATCCATTGACTTTGTCCCCCAGGAGTGACCAGGAGCACACAGTGTCCACCAGAGTGACCAGGGACTCACGGTGTCCACAGAGTGACCAGGGTCACACAGTGTCCACCATACTGGCCAGGGGCACATGGTGTCCACCAGAGTAACCAGGGGCACATGGTATCCACCAGAGTGACCAGGGGCATATGGTGCCCACCAGAGTGACCAGGGACTCATAGTGTCCACCAGACTGACCAGCAGCACACAATGTCCACCAGAGTGACCAGGGATACACGGTGTCTACTGGAATGAACAGGGACGCATGGTATCCACCAAAGTGACCGGGGCACATTGTGTCTACCAGAGTGGCCGGGGTGTACAGTGTCCACCAGAGTGACCAAGGGCATAAAGTGTCCACCAGAGTGACCAGGGGTGCATGGTGTCCTCCAGAGTAACCAGGGGCACACAGTGTCCACCAGAATGACCAGGGATGCACGGTGTCCACCAGAGTGACCAGGGGCACACAGTGTCCACCAGAGTGACCAGAGGCACATGTTGTCCACCAGAATGAACAGGGGCACAACGTGTCCACTGAGTGACCAGGGGCATAAAGTGTCCACCAGAGTGACCAGGGGCATAAAGTGTCCACCAGAGTGACCAGGGACACATGGTGTCCACGAGTGACCAGAGACACAGTGTCCACCAGAGTGACCAGGGGTACACAGTGTCCACTAGACTGACCAGGAGCACACAATGTCCACCAGAGTGACCAGGGACACACGGTGTCCACGAGTGACCAGAGGCACAGTGTCCACGAGTAACCAGAGACACACAGTGTCCACCAGAGTGACCAGTGATGCACAGTGTCCACCAGAGTGACCAGGGGCATATGGTACCCACTAGATTGGCCAGGGGCACACAGTGCCCACCAGAGTGGCCAGGGGCACGCAGTGTGGGGTAGGGAGGCCTGCACAGGGGCTGGAGCATGGTGGATGGTGGACGGTGGAAGCTGCCCTGGTGTGGCCACAGGGACGGGGCGGCAGGTGGGTGGTGGAAGCTGCCCTGGCGTGGCCACGGGGACGGGGCGGCAGTGCAGGATTCCCTGAGGACGCTTTATTCTCACTCAGGAAGAGACATCTGGGACAGCTCTGGGGCTGCAGACAACAAAGACAGCAGAAAGCCACCGCAGCTGGGGCCACAGGAACAATTTCTGCGTGGTTTCCCCAGTGGTCCAGGCAGGCGTCCATGTGCCTCTCCTATGGGGTCTCCCTCTTGTCTGGAGACTGCTCTGGTGTCTGTCCAAAACAGGGGTGGGCGAGAGAGAGCCGGGCCTCTGTCCAGTGAGGGCGGCCAGCCTGTCCTGGCTCCCTGGGCAGCAGGGCCTCACGGTCATCGAGTCAGACTGGCTGTCCCTGTTGTGAGTGACACAGGGCCCGACGCTGGGCTGCAGGATGGGTCTGGCTGGAACGCCCGGCCCAGCTGTCTCTCTTTGCCGATGTTCCTTGGCCTCTCCTGTCCATGAAGCCATGTCTGCCTGCCTGGGGCCCGAATGCCAGGCTCCTGTCCATCCAGCAGGCTCTCTGGCTGGGCGCACCCACCTCTACTTAGGGGTCCCTGCCAAGCTACCCAGCGGGGCTCCCGTGGTGCCAGGTGGCCAAGCAGGCCCTTCTCCGAGTGGTCTCCTTGGAGCCAGGACCCCTGCACAGAAGGTGGCACACCCTGGACCCCATGACCCCCAGTGCAGTGAGGGTTGGAGCAGGGCGCTGTCCCTGTGGGTGGGAGTCCAGCACGGGCCTCTGAGTAAGAGCCACAGGAGAACGAGCGCAGGCCTCAGGCTGGGGTCCAGGGAACCATGCACCCACTGGAGGCTGCCCGGGTGTGGGCTGAGCGGAGCAGCAGGTGTTCTGACTCAAGGACCCGACAAGTGGGCCTTTTCTCAGAGGAGCCCTGAGTCCAGGAGGTGGCGGTCAGGGCTGGCCCTGGGTGGGGTCCTGCTGGGTGAACAGATGCGTGCTGTCCCCACTGCTGCTGTGGAGGGGCCGGCGGGCATCAGCTGCGCGCTTCCCCCCGAGGCGGAGGGGTCCGGGGCGGCCAGAGCAGAGAGCCATGGGGTCCGAGGCGCAGGTGGGGGCTCCTGCTGGCCAGGGAGGCAGGCTGTGAGAACGAAGGGCCTAGGCCCCCTGTCCGATCATGTTCCTGTAGTCGGGGGCGATGGTGTGTTTCAGCTCCACCACGGACGAGAAGATCCACTTCACCTGCAGTGGAGGTGGCGCGGGGTGAGGAGGGCCTGGCCCCTGGCCCCCACCCCTGCCCCCAGCCCACCTGTGCCGGGCCTGTGGGGGCGGGCAGCACCCACCTTGAAGAGGGTGACTGTGGCGCTGTAGCACACGCTGAGCAGGAAGAGGGAGATGAAGATGGTGATGGTGGTCCACAGCCCGTCCAGCTCCCCGTCCTGGGCCTCGGCACAGTTCTCGTCCAGCTGTAGCTCTGGATGGGGAGGGGCAGTCAGCGTGCGTCTTGCCGCGGAGGCCGAGGGGCACTCTCTCTGCGGCTGCAGCTGGGGATGGGTGGCCGGGAGGTTCAGGGGGAAGCACTGGACAGTGCTGGGCAGTGGCACTTGTGGGGCCAGCTCCCCCAGCCACCTGCAGGGAAGCCACCTCAGCCACCCAGCTCCTCCCCACCTGGGCCCCAGCATGGCTGGCCAGACGCCTCACAGACCCACCCTCTGCTTGCCTCACCCCTGCTGGGCAGTGGCACTGTGCCCAGCTTGGCCCTCTCCTGTCCCCTGGGTGACCAGGCCCAAGGGTCAAGGGACAGTCTCACCAATGCCTATGGGAGTGGCCACAGGAAAGGGACATCTGGAGAGGTAGGGTGCACGTTCTCTTGTGGGGAGCAGGCATTCGGGGTGCTTGTGAGTGGGGGGTGCTGGTGCCCCTTGGATGGGAGAGCTGGGCTTGGGGTGCTGTGTGTGCACCAGTGTCCATGTGCCCAGGCACCTAGCTTGGCTCTGGGTGCTATGCTATGCAGGGGACTCCATGCAAGGCCCCAGTGTGTGAGGCATGTACACATGTGTGCGTGTGCAGTGTGTGTAGGGGACCATGTGTGTGAAACATGTGCATGTGTGTTTGATGCATGTGCAGGGGGCCCCTTGCAAGGTCCCAGTGTGTGAGGCATGCATACATGTGTGTGTGTGTGTGTGATGTGTGTAGGGGGCCCGTGTATGAGGTGTGTGCATATGTGTGTGTGTTTTGCGTTTGTAGGGGGCCCCTTGTGTGAGGTGTGTGTGTATGCATGGTGTTGTACAGGGGGCCCTATGCAAGGCCCCAGCCACCTGCAGGGAAGCCACCTCAGCCACCCAGCTCCCAGTGTGGGGTATGTGCACATGTGAGCATGTGCAATGTGTATGCAGGGCGTCCCTTGCAGGGCCCCAGTGTGTGAGGAGTGCACATGTGTGTGTGTGAAATGCATGTGCAGGGGGCCCATGTGTGAAGTGTGTGCACATGGGTGTGTACAATGTGTGTGCAGGGACCCATGTGTGAAGTGTGCACATGGGTGTGTACAATGTGTGTGCAGGGGCCCATGTGTGAGGTGTGTGCACATGGGTGTGTACAATGTGTGTGCAGGGGCCCATGTGTGAAGTGTGTGCACATGGGTGTGTACAATGTGTGTGCAGGGGCCCATGTGTGAAGTGTGTGCACATGGATGTGTACAATGTGTGTGCAGGGGCCCATTGTGAGGTGTGTGCATGCGTGTGTGCGATGTATGTGCAGGAGGGCCATGTGTGAGGGGTGTGCATGAGTGTGTGTGATGAATGTTTAGGGGGCCCATGAGTGAGGTGTGTGCATGTGTGCGCATGTGTGATGTGTGTGCAAGGGGCCCCTTGCAAGGCCACAGTGTGTGTGTGTGTGAGATTCGTGTGTAGGGGGCCCGTGTGTGAGGTGTGTGAGGTGTGTGCATGTGCAGGGGCCTCTTCTAGGCGCCAGTGTATGAGGCACGTGTGTGTGTGATGTGTACACAGGTGCTGTGCAGCAGGAGGGGCTTGTTTGATTGGGTCAGGGCTCAGTGCCATGGAGGGATGTGAGACTGTCCCTCTCCTGAGGATGCCACCTGCTTCTGCTGCTCTGGGCAGGGGGTGGAGTGGGTCCCACAAGGGGCGAGGCTGGGCGGGGTGCAGGGGCGTGGTGGGCCTGTCCCTACATCTGTGGTCAGATGAGGCTCTGTGTACACACACCCTGTGGACCGGGACCTGGGCGCCAGGCCAAGTTTTGCAGAGGTGGGAGCTGTGTGCTCCTCCCCTGGGAGCCTCTGCCTGCCCAGCCCACACACATGCTAGCTGCAAGGGGGAACCTGCCACAGCACCCTGGCTGAGCCCAGTTCTTGGCAGGCCCCTGTGCTGCGGGTCTGCCCCTGCCCCACTGTTGACCGCTCCGGCTGCTGGCCACAGCAGAGCCCACGGCGCCCGCCCAACCCTGTCCAGCCCGAGTAGAGGCCTCTGCCTCAGAAGGAATCAGGACAGCCTCTTGGGGCAGAGCTGGGTGCTTTATTTGTGTGCGGGGTGCACAGCTGCAGCGTGGGGAGGGGTGGGGGCAGCTCGCCGGCACAGCGCTCATTTACCCAGAGAGTGGGAGACGGACTTCTGCGTGTAGTGGTTGTGCAAGGCCTCGTGCATCACGGTGCAGGCGTATTGCTCGCCCCGCTGCCACTCGCTCGTGGGCACTGAGAGCTTGCTGTAGAGGAAGTAGGAGCCGTCTCTGTCCAGCACGGCTGGCGTGGTCTTGTAGTTGTCCTCTGGCTTCCCATTCTTCTCCCACTCCACTGAGATGTCGGAAGGGTAGAAGCCGTTGATCATGCAGGTCAGGCTGACCAACCTGCTGTTCAGCTCCTCTCGGGGAGGGCCCATGGTGTAGACCTTCGGCTCCAGGGCCTGCCCTGTGGGGACAGCGGACAGCACAGGGGTCACTCCCAGGTGGAGGCCTCGGGCCGTGGGAGCTGCCTGCCCTGCTCCCAGCCCTGCGGCTCCCACCTTTGGCTTTGGAGATGGTTTTCTCGATGGGGGACGGGAGTGCCTTGTTGTGGACTTTGCACTTGAACTCCTTGCCCCTCAGCCAGTCCTGGTGCGCGATGGGGAGGGTGCTGACCACGCGGATCGTGCTGTTGAACTGCTGTTCCCGTAGTGGCGGCCGGGCAGTGTGCACCTGCTCGTTGTTTATGTACCATGTGAACTGCACCTCGGGGTCATCCTGGCTCACGTCCACCACCACACATGTGACCTCAGGGGTGAGTGAGATCATGAGGGTGTCCTTGGGTTTCGGGGGGAAGATGAAGACAGACGGTCCCCCCAGGAGTTCAGGGGCTGCAGCGGGAGAGACGGGGAAGGGTCAACACCTGGGGGGCACCCTGGGATGGGGCTCCCCGGGCTGAGGCTAGAGGGTGAGGCTAATGGGACTCACGTGGGCATGGAGACTTGCTGCATGTCGAGGGCGCTGCAGAGAAAGAAGACTGGGGTTACTGGGGCCTGGAGAGGCTTACTCTTGGGGTGGACTCAGGTCAGGGCCAGGCTCCTCTGGGCCAGGGGGCCAAGAGCCCCGCTGTGTGCCTCGGAGTGCACAGCGGCCTTCAGGTGCAGTACAGGCAGGAGCACCTGCCCTGAGCTGGGAACACCTGCCCTGGCCTCGTGTCCCGTGGACCCACCTCCCGTGCTCTCACCAACAGTCTTGTCCACTTTGGTGTTGGTGGCTGGGTGGGCCACGTTGCAGGTGACGGGCCGGCTGCTCGAGGGCACGGTCACCATGCTGCTCAGCGAGTAGAGGCCTGAGGACTGCCGGACAGACGGGAAGGTGCGTACCCCACTGGTGAGGGTGCCCGAGTTCCAAGTCACGGTCACTGGCTCGGGGAGGTAGCCTTTGACCAGGCAGCCCAGGGTCACTGTGGAGCTGGGTGTGTCCCCGCAGCAGGGGGCCAGTGGGAAGACTGATGGAGCCTTAGGTTGCCCTGCAAGAGAAGGGGCGCAACGTGACCCCTGCCCTGGAGGACCCCTGACCTCGGCAGGGGCCAGGCAGGTCTACAGTCTGGGCCTGAGGGAGTCAGGAGGCCACCTGGCCGGTCTTGCCCCTCTGATATGCTCCCAGAAAGTGACAGGAGCAGCTGCCCATGTGGCTCTCTGTCTGCCACCCAAGGCTTCACCAGCAGTTGGTGTGTGGCGGCCACGGGGACCTGGGGCCCATTTGCTCCTGCTCACCAGAGCCCATGTGGGCCCCTCCTGCTGGACCTATCATTCCAGCCTCTGGGAGGTGTCGGCCTGACCTCAGGCCTCTGTCCTCTGTCTGCTCCAAGAAGGCCCCCCAAGCCCCGCAGGCCCTGCCCTGGGGAGCTTCTCCTCTGTGTGGGGGCTTCGGGCTCTGTGCCCAGGCCCTGCTGCTTGCCCCTGGGGAGAGAGGCCCTGCCACAGCCCACCTTGCAAGTCCCAGGTCCTGGACCGCCCTGGACCACCCTGGACCAGGCTCCAAGGAGAATCCTTCTCATTGCCTGCTCCTGTCCTACCCTGCGCAGGTTCAGCTCTGTGCCTGGCACCTGCCTCCTCAGGTCCTCCCCAGTGCCAACCTGAGGGTCACCCCCAGCCCTCCCTCCCCAGTGGCCCTGTCCACCACCCGCCTCCTCACAGGCCTTTCCCAACCTGCCCCTCTGCCCCCACGTTCACCAGAGCTTTCCTTCTAGAAGCTGCTGCCGAGTCAGCCCAGCTCCCACCCCTGGCAGGTGCCCTCAGCCCTGCCCGCCCCCAACAAGTACACTTCACTTGGGTGCTGATCTGCTGGCTCCAGGCCCCGGACAGCTGCCCCTGAACCTGCAGCTGCTTCAGCGTGTGCCCTCCTATGCTGTGGTCCCAAGAGCCACCGACACTGCCACACCCAGACCCGTGAACTGCAGCTCACTGAGGTCCTCGGTGAGCGGCGTCCCTCGGGCCCTTTCCTGCCCAGGGTCGCCTCTTGGAGCAGCTCTGGGTCTCTCTCCATTGCAGTTCCTGCTCTCTCTCTTGGAAACTTCCAGCCCCACCTGTGAGCAGGGCCTGGCTCCCTGAGCTCCATCCAGCTGTCCCCCACTGGTCGCCACTGCTCCCAAGGGAGAGGCTACTTGGGCTGCCTGAGCCTCAGCTGCCCCTTCTGAGCAGCTGCTCAGCTCCTGCTCCAGCCTAGGACGTCTGGACACCCACCCTCACTCAGCGTCTCCCAGGGCTGCCCTGACCCTGCTGCCTCCCAGCTGCCTCTGCTCACCTGTATGCTCTGTCTCTGGCCTCTGGACTCCTGGAGCTGCCCCTGCCCACCTGCCCCTGCTCACTGGTAGCTGCTCTGTGCCTGGCCCCTAGGCTTCTAGGGCTGTCCCTGCCCATCCAGCCCTCCCAGCTGCCCCTGCTCACTGGTAGCTGCTCTGTGCCTGGCCCCTAGGCTCCTAGGGCTGTCCCTGTCTGTCCAGCCCTCCCAGCTGCTCCAGATCACTGGTAGCTGCTCTCCTATGACCCCTGGGCTTCTGGAGCTGCCCTTGACCGTCCAGCCCTCCCACCTGCCCCTACTCACCAGTAGCTGCTCTATTCCTGGCCCCTGGGCTCCTGGAGCTGCCCCTGCCCTCCCAGCTGCCCCTGCTCACCTATAGCTGCTCTGTGCCTGGCCCCTGGGCTCCTAGGGCTGTCCCTGTCTGTCCAGCCCTCCCAGCTGCCCCTGCTCACCTGTAGCTGCTGTGTGCCTGGCCTCTGGGCCCCTGGAGCTGCCCCTGTCCGTAAAGCCCTCCCAGCTGCTCCAGATAACTGGTAGCTGCTCTCCTATGACCCCTGGGCTCCTGGAGCTGCCCTTGACCGTCCAGCCCTCCCACCTGTGCCTGCTCACTGGTAGCTGCTCTGTCTCTGGCCTCTGGGCCCCTGGAGCTGCCCCTGCCCATCCAGCCCTCCCAGCTGCCCCTGCTCACTGGTAGCTGCTCTGTGCCTGGCCCCTAGGCTCCTAGGGCTGTCCCTGTCTGTCCAGCCCTCCCAGCTGCCCCTGCTCACCTATAGCTGCTCTGTGCCTGGCCCCTGGGCTCCTAGGGCTGTCCCTGTCTGTCCAGCCCTCCCAGCTGCTCCTGATCACTGGTAGCTGCTCTCCTATGACCCCTGGGCTTCTGGAGCTGCCCTTGACCGTCCAGCCCTCCCACCTGCCCCTACTCACCAGTAGCTGCTCTGTTCCTGGCCCCTGGGCTCCTGGAGCTGCCCCTGCCCTCCCAGCTGCCCCTGCTCGCTGGTGGCTTCTCTCCCCTGGCTGTGGACTCCTGGAGCTGCCCCTGCCCTCCCAGCCCTCCCTCCTGCCCCTGCTCACCTATAGCTGCTCTGTGCCTGGCCCCTAGGCTCCTAGGGCTGTCTCTGTCTGTGTAGCCCTCCCAGCTGTCCCTGCTCACTGGTAGCTGCTCTGTCTCTGGCCTCTGGGCCCCTGGAGCTGCCCCTGCCCATCCAGCCCTCCCAGCTGCTCCTGATCACCGGTAGCTGCTCTGTACCTGGTTTCTGGGCTCCTGGATCTGCCTTGCCCATCCAGCCCTCCCACCTGTGCCTGCTCACCAGTAGCTACCCTGTCCCTGGCCCCTAGGCTCCTAGGGCTGTCCCTGTGTGTCCAGCCCTCCCAGCTGCCCCTGCTCACCTATAGCTGCTCTGTGCCTGGCCCCTAGGCTCCTAGGGCTGTCCCTGTCTGTCCAGCCCTCCCAGCTGCTCCTGATCACTGGTAGCTGCTCTCCTATGACCCCTGGGCTTCTGGAGCTGCCCTTGACCGTCCAGCCCTCCCACCTGCCCCTACTCACCAGTAGCTGCTCTGTTCCTGGCCCCTGGGCTCCTGGAGCTGCCCCTGCCCTCCCAGCTGCCCCTGCTCACTGGTAGCTGCTCTGTGCCTGGTTTCTGGGCCCCTGGAGCTGCCCCTGCCCATCCAGCCCTCCCACCTGTGCCTGCTCACCAGTAGCTACCCTGGCCCTGGCCCCTAGGCTCCTAGGGCTGTCCCTGTGTGTCCAGCCCTCCCAACTGCCCCTGCTCACCTGTAGCTGCTCTGTCTCTGGCCTCTGGGCCCCTGGAGCTGCCCCTGTCCGTAAAGCCCTCCCAGCTGCTCCAGATAACTGGTAGCTGCTCTCCTATGACCCCTGGGCTCCTGGAGCTGCCCTTGACCGTCCAGCCCTCCCACCTGTGCCTGTTCACTGGTAGCTGCTCTGTCTCTGGCCTCTGGGCCCCTGGAGCTGCCCCTGCCCATCCAGCCCTCCCAGCTGTCCCTGCTCACCGGTAGCTGCTCTGTTCCTGGCCCTTGGGCTCCTGGAGCTGCCCCTGCCCATCCAGCCCTCCCAGCTGCCCCTGCTCACCTATAGCTGCTCTGTTCCTGGCCCTTGGGCCCCTGGAGCTGCCCCTGCCCATCCAGCCCTCCCAGCTGCCCCTGCTCACCAGTAGCTGCTCTGTTCCTGGCCCCTGGGCTCCTGGAGCCGCCTCTGCCCATCCAGCCCTCCCAGCTGTCTCTGCTCACTGGTAGCTGCTCTCTTATGGCCCCTGGGCTCCTGGAGCTGCCCCTGCCCTCCCAGCTGCCCCTGCTCGCTGGTGGCTGCTGGCTGTGGACTCCTGGAGCTGCTCCTGCCCTCCCAGCCCTCCCTCCTGCCCCTGCTCACCTGTAGCTGCTCTGTGCCTGGTTTCTGCACTCACGAGGGATGCTTGCTCCTGCCCGTCCAGCCCTGTCATAGGCCCTGCTCACTTGGTCTCTGACCTTTTGGCACTGTCCCTCTGGTGCTACCCTCTCTGCCAAGCGGTCTCGTTCTGTCTTGTGGCATTTGGCCGGTGTGCAGCCAGGTCCACTCACCAGAGCACCACTCCGGCCTGTGCCTTCTCAGATAAGCTCAGGGCTCTCTACGCACCCCCTCCCATTCTTCCAGGTCTGGGGGTTCTACCAGACGCCCCCCCACTCTGCTGGATCTCCTGCCCCATGCCCCGATCCCACCTGCGCTCTGCTGGCCCCAGTGAGGGCAGATAGAATCCCCGGATGCCTCCGGAAAGAACTCCCTGAGCTCTCTGTCCCCCTTGACCTCCTGCCTTTTTCCCTTTCCCTCCCCGTCAGTCCCGGACTCCACCCCCACCAAGCTGGCACCCCTTTCTCTGTCAGCTGGCTCTGTGTGGCCTGCCTCGCCTGCTCTGCTCCCAGCTCACCTGCTGCCCTGGCCCAGCTGGGACCAGGGCCCTTCGGCCACCACCTCTGATGCTACCCTGGGCTGAGGGCGCCACCTTGGCCTGGGTAGGAGCCTTGGCCTGTGGGTCTCCCTCCCTGCCCCTGTATTGTCCTCATCTCAGCCCAGGCTATCCACGGCAACACCTACACTCTGCCGGTCCCAGCCCTAGCAGGCTCTGTGCTGTGTCGGGTGTGGGTCAGCCTGGCCTCAGGCTTCTTCCTGATCCTGGAGGCACTCTCGGTCTGCTCTACTGGCCTGTGTGTGTCTGTTGTCCATGCCCAGGCCTGGGCCTTCCGGGAGGGGTGGTCTCTCTCAAGCCCCTCCCCCTACCTGTGCCTGTTGGGTGCCCCAACACCATCCGGCCCTCCCCCAGAGCCCTGGTGTTTGTGCTCTGAGCCCTTCCCAGGGTGGCCCCAGGCTCTGCCACCGCAGCTGCCCTCCCAGGAGAGGCAGTTCTGGTCACCCCTCCACATACACTAAGAACGGGATTGAAACTGGGTGGCATGGGGCCTGCTCAAGTTCCCTTTTCTGCTGGGGGTTTCTGGGTGTGGGGGTGCAGGCCCCAGGCAGGAGAAGGTGCTGGTGGGGGCTGGGTGAGGCAGGTGCCCGACCCACCGTCACTGTTGCTCTGCCAGGGGTCCCTCTGCCCTACCTCCTTCTCTGAGGACTCAGACCTCGCTGTGCCTGAGCCTCTCCCCTGAGCCCTGGCAGCCCTCTCTCCAGGCTGCTCGCCCTCAGGTCAGCCCAGGTGACCTCCCCTGGGGCTGGGAGCCCTGCCCAGCTCACAGGCGAGGGGCATGGGTGGCTACCGGGAGAGGAGATCCTGGACAAGGGAGGCCCCTGGGGTGGCCACTCTGGGGAACCCGATGGGCTGCGGCTCTCAGGTCCAGGGTCCTGTTCTGTACCTGGAGCTTGTGGCGATCTGGGGCGGCAGGGGTCTACTCGGGGCCTGAGTGGGGGCTGCCAAGGGCTGGGGTCCAAGTGGGGGAGAGGGGCAGCTGGCAGGGCCCAGGGGCTGAAGGGACAGGCCTGGAGTGGGCAGGCCTGAGTTTCCTCAGGGCGCAGGGTGTGCCCGATGCCAGCCCCAGAGACAGCAGCAGCCTCCAGGGCCTAGGGCCCTGATGCTGTGAGGGGAGGGCCTAGCACAGGTGGGCGCCCACCTGTGCTGGGGGTGGTGTCTTGGTCCGACAGCAGATTCCTTCCAGGTAGAGGCTCTAGAGAGAGCAGAGCTCGATGGGGCCAGAGGGAGGCAGGAAAGGGCTGGGAGGAGGCAGGAGGTGGGGAGGAGAGAAGGCAGAGAGTGACCTGGCGGAGAGTGACCAGAGCCCCAAGGAGGCACGGTGGGGAGCACATCTGGGAAGGTGCCCACCAGGGGTTCCGGAGCGGCAAGCCCAGGGTGCAGGGGGCGGCCTGGAGCCTGCTCGGGCCCCACTGCCACGGTCAGGCTCAGAGGCCTCCCAGTAAACGAGTTGGGGCGGGTCGGTGAGTCCCTGCTGCATCCTGCGCTGGCCCTGAGCAGCGAGTGTGAGCCGCACAGGAAACGCCCTGTGGGCCCTGGTGCGCTGCCGGGCTCTCGCCTGTGTGGTGGAAATGGAGCTCATGGCAGGCACCACCTGGCCTGCTGCTGGAGGGTGGGTGAGAGCTCAGGGAGCGGCCAGTTCAGCCAGGAGCCCACGGTGGCGTGGGCTGGGGAGGAAGCTGCAGGCCGTGGGGCCGATGGCCTGGCCCGCCCCGCGTCAGTCGGCTTAGCCTGCCGAGCAAAACCCAGGACAGGGCGGCTTCCACCGCAGAGACGTGTTCTCAGCCAGCTCTGCAAGTGGGGCCCGGGCTCTGGATGCCAGCAGGGAGACTGTCCCAGGCCTCTCTTGTGGCCTCTGGTTCTCTCCTGGCTGTCTTTGGTGCACCTGGGCTTGTAGAAGCATCCCCTAGTTCTTGCCCGTCCTCATCTGGTGTCCCCGTGGACGTGTCTGTGGGGGCCATATCAGGCTGGACGCCTGCCCTCACCCAGTGTGGGCTCCTGGGAGCCTGGTCGTCTGCTAAGCCTGTGTTTCCAGGGGTTGCAGCGCAAGGCAGCCCTCAGCCCTCTGCTCTCTGGCCTTCCAAACTCAGGGCTCTTTCCTGAGCAATGCTCTCACCCCTTGAGTGTCTTCAGTCAGTGCGCCTTCCAGATTGGGCCGGACCGCCTGCACCGGGAGTGCGAGACTCAGAGAGAGGGCGTGGTTCATGCTGAAGCGAATTCCTCCTCCTGTGACAGCTGCAGTGGGGGCTGTTCCCAGTGCCAGGGGGAGAGGTCAGGGTGGGGGGAGACAGGCATCCGGGTCCCGAGGCGTCCAACACCCGGCAGGTCCTGAGGCTGGAGGGCACCTCAGTCTTGTTGTCCTGACCTTGGCCCCCGCAGGGCAGTGGCAGCCTCTGCATCTTGGCTCTGGCCTCAAAGTCCTCCCTCCTTCATTTGTTCTTCCCTGCAAGCCTCCACCATCAGGCTCCCACGTAACCCATGAGCGCCCTCAACCCACCCACATGCCTCCCGGCACAGCCCCCAGATGTCTCCCAGGCAGCCCCTGCCCCTCTCTGTCCTGGCTTTGCCAAAATGCCAGGCTGGAGCCAGTGTCCCCCGTGCCGTGTCTTTGCCAATGGCCGTGCAGCCATCCCAGTGGCTCTGCCCCCAGACAGGCTGAGAATTTCCCCACTCCTCACGCGTGGTGCCTCTTTGCCTAGCAGTTTTCTAGTTAATTTGTCTCCCTCCTCTCACGTCTTGCTATTAGCGGCAAGCAGGAGCCAGGCCGTGCCTTCCACACCTGGCTTAGAAAGCTCAGCTCTGGATCCGAGGCATGGTCTCCACATTTACTTTCAACAAAATAGCGAAACGCGGCCCAGCCAGGTCCTCTGCCACTGGTTGCAGGGACCGTCCCGGCCAGTGTCCAGGGACGTGGTCCTTGTTCCAGCTGGGCTTCCCGTTCTTGTGTACTTTTTCTAAAGATTTATTTTATTTATTTGAAAACAGAATTATAGAGAGATTGAGAGAGAGGAAGAGACAGAAAGAGAGCCCTTCCATCCGCTGGTTCACTCCCCAAATGGCCGCAATGGCCAGGGCTGGGCCAGGCTGAAGCCAGGAGCTTCTTCTGGGTCTCCCACGTGAGTGCGGGGACCCAAGCACTTGGACGTCCTCTGATGTTTCCCCCTTCCCTGATCAGCAGGGAGCTGGATCAGAAGTGGAACAGCCGGGACTCCAGCTGGTGCTTGTAAGGGATGTCGGCACGGCAGGTTTACCCGCTATGCCAGAACGACAGCCCCCCGACCCTGTTCTTATTTCCAGCCACTGCTGGCATGGGGGTCCTCTGAGCCAACAGACCTGCCCCCAGCTGCTCCCCAGCCACATTCACTGTCCAGGTTCTACCCATCATCCTACAAGAAAGCCTGTAATCGACCCAGTGGCTCCCGGGTACAGTGAGCACGCCCTTCCCACAGCTGACTCTATGTCTCTCCACAACCTGTCCTAAGTGGCAAGTCTCTCCCGGCCTGCTTCTGTCGCCAGCGTAGTCTCAGCCAGCGCCGGCCTTCAAGGCTCAGTCAGTCTGGCTGGGCCTCCCAGCTCTGCATAGCCCCTGAGGTGCCACAGGTGGGTGCACGGGTGCCACTGGGAGCGCCATGCCTGGTGTCCTCCTGGCCACGTGCGTCCCCCCGGAGGTGTCAGTGAATATCACCACCCAGCCACACTGAGAGTAGCCTGTCTGATTCCACTGTCCCTGGCTCAGAATGTTCTAGAAGTACGTGGGTGACCCAGGATGGAGAGACCCGGGGCAGTCTGCTCAAGCTTTCCCGCAGCCCTGGATGTCCCCGGGGACAGACCTGTGTCCAGGTCAGCAGCTGTGACGCCCAGGACCCCCAGCTCTGTTGTCTGTTAGGGCCGGCAAGGCCATTGGGGCAGCAATTGTTAACTCTGCCCCTGGTAAAGTTCGGCCCCAGCAGAGTGACCCTGAGGACAGCCCTGTGGCATTTCATTGCCTGAGATTCGCCAGTGTAGACTTCCACAGCTACTGCAGAGGCTCCTGGGCTAACCCCAACCCCCTGCTTGTCCAGGCCCACACTGTCCTGGGGATGTGGGTCTCTGTGGGAACCCAAGGCCCTGTCCCAGGCAGGAAGCACAGGGGACGTTGTCCCCAGCTAGGGGCTGGAATCCTACCTCACGTCACCATGCTGTTCTTTCTCTCACAGAAAGCCCGCAGTCCCCGTGCCTTCTTAGTGCCTGTACTTGGAACCTCACACCAAAGTCCTCCAGCCAGCTACCCCTGCCCACCGGCCCTGTGCTTGACTGGCCCCGGGCAGGGCTCTCCCTGGCTGCCAGGTGGGACCCTGAGGCAGGAGTGGCCCTTGTTGTCTCCCTGCTGGGTCCCTGGGCCCCTGTCCTGGGGGTCTCAGCACTGCCTGTGCATGGTGGTGGGAGGGAGTGGGGAGCAAGTCTGGTTGGGAGACACAGATTTTTTCCAGATCGGCTCTGTTTAGTGGCCTCCGTTCAAGGTCACTCTTCCATCAAAGTATGTAGTTTGAGGGGGTGCTGTGCTGCTGCCCTTCCCCTGCTGGTTGCAGCTCTGGGGCCCACGGGGTCCCGGGACCCCTGACCCGCAGCCCACAATGTTGTCCCCGGGAGATCCTTCCAGGAGCCTCGATCTGGCGCTCTGAGCAGAGCGGGGCTTTGACTGTGGGGCCCTGGGGGGGCTGTGCTTGTTGAGCAGGGGTGGGGCATCCTTTTTTTGTTGAAAGATTTATTTATTTATTTATTTGAAAGGCAGAGTTACAGAGAGAGAGAGAGAGAAAGAGAGAGAGAGACAGAGAGATGGAGAGGAAGAAGATCTTCCATCCATTAGTTCATTCCCCAAATGGGTGCAAAGCTGGGGCGAGGCCAGGCCAACGCCGGGATCCCAGAACTTCCTCTGGTCCCCAGCGTGGGTGCAGGGCCTGAGCACTGAGCCACCACCCACCGCCTTCCCAGGCGCAGCAGCAGGGAGCTGGGGCGGAAGCGGAGCAGCCGGGGCTGAGCTGGCTCTGACGTGGGGGCTGGTGCGCTCAAGGGCACTGCAGTGCACTGACCCCTGAGCCGTGCCTGGCCTGAGCGCCCGGGCTCCTGTCCCACTGTGTTCTCGCCCTGGGTGTTCCCCACCCCTCCTCTCCTCAGGCTCCCGCGACACCACCCTGCACTCTCAGATTGTACGTCACAAAGAACCATGGAGCGTGTGTTCCTCTGGGCCAGGTGTAGTTCATGGCACGGTGGCCGCCAGGCTCATGCATCTGCGGCCAAGACTGAATTTCCCTCTCTCTGAAAGGCTAAGGGCTCTTCACGGGGTCCACGACGCCTCAGGGTGCACACGTGGGTGCCTCAGGGTGCACACGTGGGTGCTTCATGGTGTATATGAAGATGATATTTCAGGGTGCACACGTGGATGAAAATTCAGGGTGTACATGTGGATTTCACAGTGGACATGTGGATGAATTTTCAGGTGTACATGTAGATATTCCTGTTGTACATAGGATGCTACTTTAGGATGTCATGGTTATAATGCTTCACCTTTTACATATAGGCTATATTTCACAGTGTACACGTAAGCTGTATTTCATAATGTGTCTATGTATGCTATTACACAGTGTATATGTGTCTGGTATTTCATTGTATAACATGTCTGTGGTATTTCATGGTGTCCATGTGGGCTGTGTTTTACAGTGTATGTGTGTGGTATTCCATAGCATATATGGGCTGTATTTCATGGTGTACATGTGTGTGGTATTTCATGGTATATATGTGGTATTTCATGATGTATGTGTGTGGTATTTCATGGTACGCATGTGTATGGTATTTCGTGGTACATGTGGGCTGTATTTGTGGTTTACTTGTGTGTGGTAGTTCATGTGTGTGTGTGTGTGTGTGTGTGGTAGTTCATGGTGCCCAGCAAGCACATGTTCTTTGTCCAGTCTTCTGTCCGTGCACACCCAGGTCGAGTCCTGGGTTTTGCTACTGGGGCCAGTGCTGCCAAGAGCAGGGACAGCGCCTCTCCCTGACCTCTGACCTCGTTTCCTTCGGGTAAGGACCTGGGTCAGGACCAGTTGTTTGCGAGACCTCCATATGCTCTGCACGCGGCCAGTCTGATTGACACTCCTGCCAGCCACGTGCAAGGAGTCCCCTTGCTCCACCTCCTCCCTAACGCTTACCTTTGCTCTTTTGGACAGGGCCTCCTTGATATTGCAAGGTGGGGTCTCACGGTGAGTTCATGTGCATTTCCATGGAGACCAGTTTGACGGCAAGGCTGCCACGGGTGCACACTCAGGCCCACCCCTCCAGCCCAGGCAGAGCTGGAATCTTACTGGAGGGCAGCTCCCGATGAAGGAGCAGCTTTGGGAGTCTGCGGCACTTTGTGTCCCATGTGGGGGCCACGGCTCCGTGGCAGAGGCTGCCCTGAGCTGGAAGCAGCACAGCTCCTCTTGGACGTGGTGGCAGCACTGGCGAGGCCTGGGTCTGGAGCACCAGAGGCTCCCAGGTGCGCAGCCACAGGCTCTGGCGGACTCGGGGAGCAGGCAGACAGCAGGAGGAGGTATGCACTGTACAGTGGTCCTGTTTCTAGCTTTTGAGAACACTGGAGGCTATTCTCCATAGCAGACCCCATTTTCATTCCCATCCATAGGGTGCGAGGTTCCAGTCTCTGAATATCCCCATTTACTTCTGTCTTTAAACCCACAGCAGTGCTGACAGGTGTGCGTTGGTCATTCAGGATAGTTTTTACCTGCATTTGCCCAGTGAGTAGTGAGATGTCATCTTGCTGTGTGCCACTGGTCACTTCCATAGCCCCTTTGGAGAAATGTCTATCCATTCCATTGCCCTTATTTGCATTGGATTGTCTGTTTTGTTGGTGTTCTTGTTGAGTTTTAGGAGTTTTTGATACCTTCTTGGTATTGATATGTTATTAAGTATATGAACTGCAAACGTTTCCTCCCATTCTATTAGTTGCCTTTTACTCTGTTGGTACTTTCAACAGACGTAACTGCAAAATTTCCATAGAAATTTTTCTTTTGCTGCCTGTGCCTTTGGTGCCCACCCAGTGTGTGTTGTGTGATGAGTCTTCGTTTCCATGGCGTCGATGCACTAGCTCTCTTTTCGTCTCTGACTTTATTTGTACGAGTGATTTTTTTTCTGTAGTTAGCCTAGCTAAGGGTCTGTGAATATAACAAAGCATGCACAAGATAGATAATCTGTATGAGAAAAAGTTTTTTTTTTAAAACTGATGAAAGAAACCAAAGAAGATTTAAATAAATGAAAGCTATCCCATGTTCATGGAGAGCAAGATTCAATATTGCTAAGACTCCAGTTTTTTAAATTTAACATAATATCAATAAAAATCCAAGCACATTATTCTGTAGATTCCAACAAAATAATCCTCAAATGTACATGGAAAGAGAAAAGACTACACAATACCAAAGAAGCAGAAAACAGAAGAATGGCCCTGCGCAACTCCAACACTTACTATAAGCACTATGGTAACCAAGACAGTGAGAAACTGATGAAAGAACTGACAAAAGATCAACAGGACAAAAATAAAGTCCCCAGACATGCCAACATAAATACAGTCAACCGATCATAACAGAGGAGCACCCCCAATTTGATGGAGAAAGAGGCAGTCTCTTCACCAAATGGCTCTGAAACAACTGACCGTCCACTCTCAAAGAAGTGGACTCAGGCACAGATGTGGAGCCTGCACAAGGATTAACTCAGAGTGGGCCACAGACCCAAGAGTAAACCACAAAACTATGAAACTTCTAGAAGAAACCATTGGAGAAAATCCAGGTGACCTTTGAGGTTTGTCAAGGAGCTTTAGATAAAACACCAAAAGCATAATTTATGGAAAAGGTAAAATCAGTAGTTGAACTTTATTGAAATGAGAAATATGTTCTCTGAGGAAGACATTGTTTGTTTTTTAAAGATTGATTTATTTGGAAGACAGAGTTACAGAGAGGAGAGAGAGAGAGGAGAGGGAGAGAGAGAATGAATCTTCCATCTGCCATTTCACTCTCCAAATGGTCAGGACTGGGTCAAGTTGAAGCCAGGAGCCAGGAGCTTCATCCAGGTCTCCCATGTGGGGACAGGGGCCCAAGCACTTGGGCCATCTTTTGCTGCATTCCCAGGCACATTAGTGGGGAGCTGGATCAGAAACGGAGCACCTGAGACTTGAACTGGTGCCCAAATAGGATGCTGGTGTAACAGGCAACAGCTTAATCTCTGCTGCACCACAACACTGGCCCCTGGAAGGCACTGTTAAGAGAATGAAAAAGGTAGACCACAGGCGGGGAGAATGTGTGCTATAAACACATATTTGATAAACTACCAGTATCCAAAATACTTGAAGAACTCTTAAAACTCAGCAATAAAAAATCCTATTAAAGTGGGTGAAAGATTTGAACAGACATCCCACCAAAGAAGACAAAGATGGTTCAGAAGCACCATTGTGAATGGGGTTGATCTTAGAAGCTCTTTCTTAGCCATGGCGTTGTATCTGTATACAAAGGCTGTTGATTTCTGTGTTGACTTTATATCCTGCCACTTTACCAAACTCGTTTATGAGTTTCCATAGCCTCTCAGTGCTGTGTCTTTTGGATCCCCTATATATAGAATCATGTTGTCTGTAAATAGGGATAATTCGATTCCTCCTTTCCAACTTGTATCCCTTTGATTTCTTTTTCTTGACTAATGGCTCTGGCTAAAACTTCCAGGACTATATTGAATAGCAATGGTGAGAGTGGGCATCCCTGTCTGGTACTGGATCTCAGTGGGAATGCTTCCAACTTTTCCCCATTCAATATGATGCTGGCCATGGGTTTGTCATTAATTGCCTTGATTGTGTTGAGGAATGTTCCTTCTATACTCAATTTGTTTAGAGTTTTCATCATGAAAGGGTGTTGTATTTTATCAAATGCTTTCTATGCATCTATTGAGATAACCATATGGTTTCTTGTTCTTCAACTTGTTAATGTGATATATCACATTGATTGATTTGCAAATGTTGAACCATCCCTGCATACCAGGGATAAATCCCACGTGGTCTTGGTGAATGATCTTTCTGATATGTTGTTGATTTGATTGGCTAGAATTTTGTTGAGAATTTTTGCATCTATGTTCATCAGAGAGATTGGTCTATAGTTTCCTTTCTCCATTGTATCTTTTTCTGATTAAGGAATTAAGGTGATGCTGGCTTCATAGAAGGAACTGGGGAGGATTCCCTCCATTTGCATTGTTTTGAATAGGTTGAGAATAATTAGAATTAGTTCTTCTTTAAACGTCTGGAAGTCAGCAGTGAATCCAACTGGTCCTGGGCTTTTCTTTGTTGGGAGGGTCTTTATTACTGATTTAATCTCCATCTTGCTTATTGGTGTGTCGAGGTTTTCTATGTCTTCATGACTCAGTTGTGGTAGAGTGTATGTGTCCAGGAATCCATCCATTTCTTCAAGGTTTCCCAACTTGTTGACATACAGCTCTTTGAAGCAATTCCTGATTATTCTTTTTTTATTTCTGTGGTATATGCAATTAAATTTCCTTTTTCATCTCTGATTTTATTGACTTGGTCTTCTCCCTTTTTTTTTGGTTAGCTGGGCCAATGGTTTATCAATTTTGTTTATTTTTTCAAAAAAACCAGCTGTTCATTTCACTGATCTTTTGTACTGCTTTTTGGTTTCAGTTTTGTTTATTTCTTCCCGAATTTTAATTATTTTTTTTTCTTCTCCTAATTTGGGGTTTTGTTTTTTGTTTTTCTAGGTCCTTGAGATGCATTGATAGCTCATTTATTTGGTGCCTTCCCAATTTCTTTATGTAGGAACCAATTGCTAAAAACTTTCCTCTTAACACTGCTTTTGCCGTATCCCATAAGGTTTTTTTTTTTTTTTTTTTTTTTTTTTTTTTACAGGCGGAGTGGATAGTGAGAGAGAGAGACTGAGAGAAAGGTCTTCCTTTGCCGTTGGTTCACCCTCCAATGGCTGCTGCGGCCAGCACATATCGCTGATTCGAAGCCAGGAGCCAGGTGCTTCTCCTGGTCTCCCATGTGGGTGCCGGGCCCAAGGACTTGGGCTATCCTCCACCGCCTTCCCAGGCCATAGCAAAGAGCTGGCCTGGAAGAGGGGCAACCGGGATAGAATCTGGTGCCCCAACTGGGACTAGAACTCGGTGTGCCAGCGCCGCAAGGTGGAGAATTAGCCTGTTAAACCACAGCGCCGGCCATAAGTTTTAATATTATGTATTGTCACCTTTGTTCATTTCCAGAAAATTTTTATTTCTCTTTTGATTTGTTCTATGGCCCACAGTTCATTCAAGAACACATTGTTCAGTCTCCATGTGTTTGCATATTCTCTAGAGATTCTCTTTTTTAAAAATATTTATTAATTTATTTATTTGAGAGGCAGAGTTACAGGCAGTGAGAGGGAGAGACAGAGAGAAAGGTCTTCCTTCCATTTGTTCACTCCCCAAATGGTTGCAACAGCCAGAGCTGTGCTGATCTGAAGCCAGAAGCCAGGTGCTTCTTCCTAGTCTCCCACATGGATACAGGGGCCAAGCACTTGGGCCATCCTCTACTGCTTTCCCAGGCCACAGCAGAGAGCTGGATTGGAAGAGGAGCAGCTGGGACTAGAACCGGTGCTCATATGGGATGCCTGCACTGAGGGCAGAGCATTAACCTACTGCGCCACAGTGCCGGCCCCTCTAGAGATTCTTGAGTTGCTGATTTCCAGTGTTATTCCACTGTTCTTTCAGATAGCCCAGCTCCCTGGAATCAGATGCATATAAACTTAGTATAGCCACATCTCCCTGCTGAATAGATCCCCTGATCACTGCACAGCGCCCTTCCTCATCTCTTCTGGCAGTTTTCGTGTTACAGTCTATTTTGTCTGATATTAGGACGGCCACACTTACCCTTTTTTGCTTTCCATTAGCATGGGGTAACTTTTCCCATCCTTTCATTTTCAGCCTGCGTGTATCTTTGTTGGTGAAGTGTGTTTCTTATAGGCAGCAAATAGATGGGTCTTATTTTTTAATCTACTCAGCCAATGTGTTATCTTTTAATTGGAGCATTTAGGCTGTTTACATTCAAGGTTACTATTGATAAGTAACGACTTGGTCCTGCCATTTTCCCATAGATATTCCTATTGTTTACTTTGGATTTCCTTTATACTTTTACTGGGGGATTTTCTGCCTTCACATTTGATCATAATGATGACTGTCTTTCTCTGTTTCTGTGTGCAACACATCCTTAGGCATCTTTTATAAGGCTGGATGAGTGGTGGCAAATTCTTTCAATATCTGTTTGTTGTGAAAGGTGTTTATTTCACCTTCATTCATAAATGAGAACTTTGCTGGGTACAGTATTCTAGGTTGACAGGTTTTTTTTTTTTTTCTCTTAGGACTTTGACTATGTCTTTCCATTCTCTCCTAGCCTGTAGAGTTTCTGATGAGAAGTCTGCTGTGAGTCCAACTGGGGATCCTCTGAAAGTAATCTGGTGTTTCTCTAGTGCACATTTTAGAATCTTTTGTTTTACTGTTGACAGTTTGACTACAATGTGTCGCGGTGAAGATCTTCTCTGGTCCTGTCTATGAGGGGTTCTATGTGCTTCCTATACTTGTACATCCCTTTCTTTCTCCAAGTTGGGGAATTTTTCTGTAATTATCTCACTGAATAGGCCTTCTAATCCTCTCTCTTTCCACCCCTTCAGGAACTCCTAAGACCCACATGTTGAGTCATTTATAGCATCCCATAAATCTCCAACACTATTTTTAATTTTTCTAATTTCTTCTTTTTTTTTTCTGTCTGCTGAAAAAAATTCCAAAAATTTGTCTTCTGGCCTGGATATTCCTCCTTCTGCCTCACTAAGTCTGTCTTTAAGGCTTCGCATGCATTTTTTACTTGAACTACTGAATTATTCATTTCTAATATTTCATTTTGATTTCTCTTTAAGATCTGAATTTCATGGGAACATTTTTTAATCATGTCAAGTATGGATTTCTTTAATTCATGGATTTGCTTCTCATTGCTTCTGATAATCCTATGATTAATCTTTTGAATTCAATTTCAGGCATTTCATCAATCTCTTCATGTTCACATTCTAATATTGAAGTGTTTTTGTGTTCCTTTGGGAGGTCATGTTGTCCTCCTTATTCTTTTTCTTGAATTTATGCGTTTACTTTTAGGCATTTATGGAGATAAGTGTTCATTTTTCCTCTGATGGCTTTTATCTTTGAACTATGCCTGTGTGGCTTCGTGGAATATCTGGCTTTCAGTGAATACTCAGAGGTGTGTTCTGGGTGTGGCAAGGAGCTCTGGTCAGTGCTCCAGGGTGTGGCAAGTATCCAGGGTGACACCCATGTTGGTCATGGTGGATCTCTTGGTAACAGAAGGAGGGATAGGGTCGCTTCTGTTGGTATGACCTCACCCTCACCTCCTCTCTTGCAAGGTGATCAATGGCCAGGTGTTAGCCTGGGTTAATGTTTATCTGTGCAACTGTATGAACTGTCCAAAGGATCTGTGCAGTCCTCCCTGTGAGCACAGGTCCCGCGGCCATGGTCCACCCCAGGCAATCAGGGAGCCCTGAGCATGTGGGGCTGCACACAGTGATTTCCCAGAGACCCAGCTAAAAGCCCTGCACCCCTCATTCAGTCACACAGGCTCCCTCAGTCCTGGGGCACAGAGGATCCACTCTGCTCTGCTAGCCTGTCTGGTCCAGAGAGACAGATGTCCCTAGAGCCAGCTGCATGTGGGTGCTCCTCCTAGGCAGTGGGATCCCCATCGCCTGTGGTATGTTGGGAGGTTGGGGGACCCTCATGGTACTACCTGGGTGCCCAGCCCCTGTCAATCCTCTCAGTCAGACTCAAAGTCGGAGGGGAACTCGGCTTTCTCCCTCTGCTAGAATCTCTGGAGCAGGTGTACACACAGCAGCTTCTCCCCGAGCTGCTGCCGCCAATACCGCTGGGAAGGTGGCATCGTGTCTCAGCCAGTTGTTGGTGCATGCACAAGGGCTCTGCTGCTGCCGCTTATGCCCAGATTGGCACTCGTCCTCTCTCAGCTGGCTGCTGGCTGGTGTCGTGGGGGGACTGGCTAAGAGAAGTGTGTCCCCCTGTTTTTACTGGGTCAGTAGGTGCCCTCTCCCCCTGGGGGCTCCAGGCCAGACACACCCACGTGCTCCCTCCAGCTACACCAGCAGTGGCAGGCTTGCTGCAGTCTGATTTCATCTCAGTTTCCAAAGCTGCGCTTTCTCTGGCTCGCGGCTGCTGGCGTCACGCGTGTCCGTGTTTGTGCTGCGCCTCTGCACCTTGCACACAGATTCACGTGTGTGTCCGTGTTCGTGCTGCGCGTCCGCATCTTGCACACAGATCCATGGTCTTCCTCTTCCTTCCTTCCATCAAATTTCCACTGTGGTTTTCTCTTTAACTCTCCCTTGAGAATGTATTTCCCACTCTTTTTTTTTTTTTTTTTTAACTATTTATCCCTAGCCTAGCACAGTACGCTGATACCTATTCTGCCATCTTGAAATCCTGATTTGTTTTTTAAAGGAAAATCTATCTCCAGGAGAAATAATCATTAGGTTACACAGAAAAATGAAAGCAGAACTGTGGACAGAAGCTCAAACACGGCACGTTGTGTCGGTCTGAGGCAGCACCATGGACAGCGGCTGGGGCCTCTGGCTCTTAAGAGACACACATGGACAGCTGGGGTCCAGTGGAGTAAAGGCAGCATCATGCTTGGCAAAGTAGACTCACACAGGGGCCCTGGCATCTGGGACTATGTCGGTCTTTGTCACCAAGCACCTGGCACAAGATCCTGGGGTCACATTTTGTGCGGGCATCAACCACGTGTGTCTCAAGGTAGGCTGGGTGGGTGCAGGTGGCAGGGGCTGGAATTCCCATAAGGCCCCTTCTTTGACAAGAAGTTTACTTTTGTCAAAGTTTACTTTTCTTGATGCCACCCTGCCTTTTCCTGCTCTTCAACTTCAGATGCCACAGTGTTGATTTACCGTGCGTCTCAGCACTTACGCTGCAGGAGATTCAGGGTTGACACCACCTACAGAGCTGGACTCCGTCTCCTCTTTGGAAGAAGCGTTCTTTCTTTTTCTTCCTGCCCACCCTGACTCTGCCATGAGGAGTTCATCCGTTTTACTAATTGGCTTAATCAATCATCATTTTGTTTTCTTTTACTCAATTTAATCATTTTCTTTTATTATTTAAAAGATTTCTTTCTTTCTACTTTCAGCAGACAAAAACAGACTCTAAGAACAGAATTTAAGGCCAAAAGCATTACTGGGGCTAAAGAGGGGCGATAAAATTATTAATTTCACTCATTTTATTGTCTACTTTTGTCTAAAGTAAATTGTAGTGATTTTCTTACACTATTTAACTGATTTTCCCTTCACTTTCAACATTCTTTTTTGACTTCTTGAAACGGCCCCCAGCTCCCTGGTTCTTAGGCCTTTCTCCTTCCTGTTGTATGTGCTTGAGGCTGTATACGTTCCTCCAGGCACTACTGGGGCTGCACCCACAGTATTTTTGAAAGGCAGAATGTCCAGTACTATTTGGTTTAAAACATGTTAACTGTCCTGTCGTGATTTATCCTTTAACTGAAAAGTTGCCTAGTGGTTTACTTCTTAATTTCTACATATATGTGTTTTTGCTATTGATTTCTGGCTTAATTTCACTGTGGCCACATCACAAGCAAACATTTCTGGGCTTTGAAAATGTGTGAAATCTTCTTTATGGCCACCAAGTGGAATAATGTGTGGGTATTCCACATGGCGTGGGGTGAAGGGACATTCTGTAGCTGCTCCATCCAAGTCCGTACGCGCCTACCACATCCGATTTCCTGGTTATAATGTTCAAGTGAAGGGCATGCTTGTCAATGCGCTGCTACTTCTGTAGCTAAAGTTGGGCGAATGTTAACGTCTCCTACTATAATTATGGACTATCTAATTCTTCCTGTAGTTCTTTCAATTTCTGTTGTATATTTCCTGGAGTCGGATTTTAGATAGATATTCCCTGAGTCTTTTATCATCTCTATTTAGTCCCAGTGATAATTTTTGCCTTAGAGTCTACTCTGTATGAATTTAGTAAGTAGAGCTGCAGCAACTTTCTTTGGTTAACACCTGCATGGCATGTCTTTTTTATGATTTATTTATTTATTTGGAAGTCAGAGTTACAGAGAGGGAGAGAGAGAGAGAGAGGGAGGGAGAGAGAGAGGGAAGGAGGGAGACGGAGGAGGAGATCTTGCATCTTGTGATTCACTCTCCAAATGGCTGCAATGACCAGGGCTGGGCCAGGCCAAAGCCAGGAGCCAGGAGCTTCTTCCTGGTCTCCCACGCGGGTGCAGGGGCCCAAGGACTTGGGCCATCCTCCACTGATTTCCCAGGCACATTTGCAGGGAGCTGGATCAGAAGTGGAGAAGCCAGGTCTTGAACTTGTGGTTGTATGGGACGCCAGCACTGCAGGCAAGCAGCTAACCCACTGTGCCACAGAGCTGGCCCCATGGCACGTCTTTTATTATCCGTTACGCTCAAGTTTTCTGTAGCCTCACATTTTATCTTTCTCTTTTGTAAACATCATTTTAATACGCTTTATTAATAAAGTTGTCAACCCTTGGCACATAACTGGAACCTTTGGTTCCTTCATATTTTAGTGTATTCTATCAGAGTTCAATGAGCTTTTATTGTTTAGTTGTGTATAGGTTCATGAAATTTTTTTTATCAGTTTTGACAAGCTGTTGCCATTGCATATTCAGATGTTCATTCTGTTGCATCCTTTCTCTCTGCGCTGTCTGAGACTGCTGCCATGCTCAGGCTGGTGTGCTCGATGGTGCACACAGCTCCCTCCACCCACACCCCTGCTGGTGTGCTCGATGGTGCACCACCGCTCCCTCCACCCACGCCCCTGCTGGTGTGCTCGATGGTGCACCACCGCTCCCTCCACCCACGCCCCTGGAGATCACCAGTGAAACTACTTTCAGCTCACTGATTCTTTTGCCTGCTCAAACCTGCTGTTGATTTGTGAGGTTTTCATTTCCTTTATCATTTTCCTTTATTTTGTATCTCAACAATTTTCTTTGCTCCCTTTTAACAATCCGTGTCTCTGTTGCTGTCTTCTATTTGCAGGGACAGTATTCTACCGTTTTCCTCGAGCTTGTTGAGAATATTTGAGACTCTTAATCTAAAGTCTTTGTCCAGTAAGTCTGCTGTCTGAGCTTCCTCAGGGACAGCTTCTGTTAGTTTCTCTTTTCCTGTGAATGGGCCATCTTTCTTCTCTACATCAGGGTTGTGGAATGTCCAGCCTGCAGGCCTGGTATGTCTGCACATATCCAGGGGGCTCCCTTTGTCCTGGCACAGTTCCCATCTGTGGCCTTGGCACAAGGTTTGGACACAGAGGACCCCCCCAAGTCCCCCCAGGAGCTTCCTCTATTCCCAGAAGGGGTCGGGAGCCCGGACAAGGCTGGTCTGCCCCCGCCTATCCTTCTGAGCCCTGCTTTCCATGCCCTCTGACCTCCTGCTGCCTGGGAGCTGGTGACACACAGCTCTGCCCAGGGCATTGCTGCCTCCTGTCCCCGCCTGGGATGCACCTCCCTCACCCCAAGCAGAGCCCCTCGAGGAAAGGGCCTGGGTGCCCGGTGCTGGTGTCTGTGACCTCTTCTGGCTCCTGGTCCTTTACAGAACATCTCACGTCTGTGCATCCAGTGTGCATCATTTAAGGCAATGATCAGCTGTGTGAAGTCCCTTGTATTCGGTGATTTATGACTTTCAACAACTTTCATGTGCTTTATTTGTTAGTCACATAAAAATCTTTGAAATTATTTATTTGAAAGGTCCTAAATATCCACAATAGCCAAGGCTGGACCAGAAGCCTGAAACTCAATTCATGTCTCCCACGTATCTCAGCCACCACTGCTCTCTTCCAACATGTACATTAGCAGGAGCCCGGAGGGGGTGGCAGACATGGGACTTGAACCCAGGCACTCTGGCTAGGGAGGCTCTGCACCAGCAGCCTCCCCTTGCATTCACGCTTCGGCTTGCCAGATGCGACCTTGCCCCCACCCCAGTGTTCCACTTACATCTTCTACTTCAAGGCCAGGTTGGTCTCACTCATCACGTTTTTCCAGCCTTCATCTATGTAGACTCTGTGACGGTCAATTTTAGTTGCTAGCGTGGCGAGGCCATAGGACTCCATTCTTGCCCAAATACTAAGCAGTCTAGATGGTGAGGGTATTTGGAGATTTGAGTACGACCCATCACCCTCCACAATGCAGGCAGACCTCATTCAATCCACTGAAGATTTAGGACAAAACAGACAGGTCCTCTGCGGAGGAGGGAATACTGCCAACGAGCTGAGCTTGGAGCTCGAGCTGCAGAGCCAGCTCTCGCCTGGTGTCCCGCCTGCCAGGCTGCCTTCAGATCCTGGCCTTCAGCTCCGCAAGTTCTTGAGCCAATTCCTTACGTTTTCTGCTTGTGTCTCTATTATCTCTGCCTCACCCTCTGTCGTTTCCAAGTCCGTCTTTTGTCTTTCTCTCTAGCATCATCTCTGCCTGTCGCCTCATCCCCACCGCTGCACTGTCTGTCTTGCTGTTGTCTCCGTCCCTGTCCCTGTCTGTCTGTAGCCACATCCCTCAGGCTTTGGGAAGATGCAGGCAGTGTGATACTGGATGGTTTGGTCATTTTCTTTCCTGTAGCATCTGCTTTCTTTATGACGGCTTTGTCCTTGCATAGATTTCATTTCCTTCCTTTGGGGGACAAAAATCTGTCAGTTGTTTTTTAATTTGAGAAAACACTTATTTATCCCCAAGAGAATGTAACTGTTTCCTCAACTTCTTCTGATCTGAATACTGATTTGTGGCTTTGCTGCACATTAGTGTCTTTTTGTCCTTACAGTGGGAGCAGAAATCCTGTCTCTTTTCTCTTTCTCCCCTTAATTTTCTTTCCAGGCCTTCTCTCAAGTAACATGTCCTCCAGGGAAAACTTGGTGGGTGCAGACCCAGCCACGGTCCCAGCACGGGGAGGCTCTTTGGGGCTGGAGATCACAGCCTGGCTTCTGCTCAGGTCTGGGAGACACCAGTCTACAGTCTGGGAGGGCAGGACGGGCTGGACCTTTCCCCCAGAGCACTGACGGCGAGGCAGCTCTGCTGGGCCGCAGGTGGTGGGGGGTGAGTTCCGCAGGGGCGGATCAGGCCCACCAAGCTCTTGATTTAGCTGCGGGAGGCCGTGTGTCCTGTTTGTTATCGCAGCTGCAGACAGGGGGTTTTGCTCTGAGGTGCTGCCTGCACTGCTGGCGCCAGGCAGGCCAGGCTGCGGAGACACAGATGGGCTGTGAAGCGTGGCCACATGTCACGGGGCTGAGTGATGTCTGTGCTTGGGTGCCAGGAAGGGCGCAGACCACAGCCTTGCAGGGCGCCAGGCCACCTGGCCCTGTCACATGCCTCCGGCAGGGATCTCTGTGGTCAGCACCAACGGACACTGACGCAGTGGGGAAAGGAGAAGTGTGTGGGAAGACAGGTCCGTCCCCGCAGCCTGCTGTGGGGCTGGGTGCGAGTGAGCGCGGCTGGCTGGGAGTGGCGGGTTTGCAGGTCTGGGCCGAGCTTCTGGCCAAGTCCCACGAGCCCTGGCTTTAGAAAGGAGGACGCTGGGAGAAGGCTGTTGAGGACGACGTACTGTGTTCCCTAGATGGTCAGGGCGCTCACACACAGGTCTGGTCCGAGGAAGGTACCCTGTCCTCAGGGAGGACCGTGGGCCACGGGCCGTGGGTGGACATCTCCTCCGTCCTCCCGGGCCTCTGAATGGCACAGCACAAGTGGGAACCGGGAAGGCCAGCAGTCCCTCTGCAGGAAGGGCAGGATGACAGCCGGGAGGCACCAGGGTCTCCTCAGCACGCGCACAGGTTTGGCCAGAAGACCAAGCCGGTCTTCTCTTCGGGACAGCAGCTCTGAGGCCAGCAGAGCAGCTGCTCTGACCGCTGGGTGCCAGCCCTGTGTGCTCTCTACTCTCCCTGGGGGCAGAACCCAGAGTGGGAAGCAAGTGGACAGTGACAAGGACAGAAGTGCGAGAGGGGACAGTGGCCAGGGCTGAAGCCGTGTGAAAGGCAGCGGTGCTGGCTTCCGAGCAGGACAGGGGCTGGGGTGAGCCCGAGGCCCTGCGCTCGAGGGCCCAGCATTCCAGGCTGCAGTTTGTTCTCTGTGGACTGGGCTGCACGGAGGCCACGGCTGTGGGTGAGACAGGTGTGGAGGCCGAGAGCTGGCAGGAGCACCGGGGGTGACAGTGGCAGCTACAAAGACAGCCTGATGGGATGGGAGGTGTGTGAGGTGGGAGTGGGTGGGTCCTGGGATGGAGGATGCTGGGACAGCCAGGCAGCGTGGTCCCTCTCTGGGGTGGCAAAGATGGTGCAGGGGAGGAACCAGAGAACCACTTGGGGGAACTGAATCTTCAGGTTCAGGCAATAGCACCAGGAAGACCAGCATGACTGTGATGCAGAAGCCTGTCACTGACATGGCCTGCCACACGTCTGTGGCACATGCTGTGTGCAGGAGCTGACACACGTCTGTGGCACATGCTATGTACAGGGAGTTGGCACACATCTGTGGCACAGGCTATGTACAGGGAGTTGGCACACATCTGTGGCACAGGCTATGTACAGGGAGTTGGCACACATCTGTGGCACAGGCTATGTGCAGGAGCTGACACACATCTGTGGCACACGCTATGTACAGGGAGTTGGCACACGTCTGTGGCGCACGCTATGTACAGGAGCTGACACACGTCTGTGGCACATGCTATGTGCAGGAGCTGTCACACATCTGTGGCACATGCTGTGTGCAGGAGCTGACACATGTCTGTGGCACACGCTATGTACAGGGAGTTGGCACACGTCTGTGGCACACACTATGTGCAGGAGCTGACACACATCTGTGGCACACGCTGTGTGCAGGAGCTGACACGTCTGTGTGGCACACGCTATGTGCAGGAGCTGACAGACGTCTGTGGCACACGCTATGTGCAGGAGCTGACACGTCTGTGGCACACGCTATGTGCAGGAGCTGACACATGTCTGTGGCACACGCTATGTGCAAGAGCTGACACACGTCTGTGGCACACGCTATGTGCAGGAGCTGACACACGTCTGTGGCACACACTATGTGCAGGAGCTGACACACATCTGTGGCACACGCTGTGTGCAGGAGCTGACACACATCTGTGGCACACGCTGTGTGCAGGAGCTGACACACGTCTGTGGCACACGCTGTGTGCAGGAGCTGACACACGTCTGTGGCACACGCTGTGTGCAGGAGCTGACACACGTCTGTGGCACACGCTGTGTGCAGGAGCTGACACACGTCTGTGGCACACGCTGTGTGCAGGAGCTGACACACGCCTGTGGCACACGCTGTGTGCAGGAGCTGACACACGTCTGTGGCACACGCTGTGTGCAGGAGCTGACACACGTCTGGCACATGCTTTGTGCAGGAGCTGACACACGCCTGTGGCACACGCTGTGTGCAGGAGCTGACACATGTCTGTGGCACACGCTATGTGCAGGAGCTGATACACGTCTGGCACATGCTTTGTGCAGGAGCTGACACACGCCTGTGGCACATGCTGTGTGCAGGAGCTGACACGTCTGTGTGGCATGGAGCTTGAGTGCATGGCACTCGATACTACAGTCAGATCCCAGATTCTCTGGGCCCATCCCCGTCTTCAGATCCTCCCTCTAAGGATTTCAGCTCCATTTTGCTGTTTGCTGCTCCAGAAATCAACAGGAGGACCCCTATGGGACCCTGTCCAATGACCACTGACCCCCAGGTTTGGTGTCCTACATGTGAGAGGTGGTGGGCAACCACTGGCGGCCACGCAATCGAGCACCAGGGACTTGAGCTGAGACTTCATGCAGAAGCTGTGTGAGGCCAGGACTGGAACAGCACCCGTGTTGTGGCTGGTCAGCAGAGAGGCAGGGCATGGAAGAGCCGTGGCGCCGATGCCAGGTGCCAGCTGCAAGCCCCACCCCCTGACCCTGCCCTTAGCTGGTGCAGCGAGGAGACCATGTCCGGCTGAACAGGGTCCAGTGCTGGCTCTCGCATGGGCAGCCTGAAGACTGGACGATGGTGTCTCTTGCCTGTTCTGCCTGCTGTCGTTGGTGCCACAGACTGGGAGGCGCACGGTGGCAGGAACGTGTCCCTCGCCGTGATGGAGGCAGAGGCAGTAGCTTCATCGTCCTGGTCCTCGCACACTGAAAGGTGTTCCCCATAACTGAGGACCTCACAAAGGTTGCAGCCCCTTGGAGTGAGGCTTCCATGGAGAAAGCTCGAGAGGACTCAGAGCCCACAGCAGATGTCCAGGGGCACAGTCTTCCTGAGCCCCTCAGAGGTCTCCCCCATCCCCTCTCCTGGTGAAAGGCACTTCCAGTGGAGGAAGCGGAGGTGTAGGGGCTCAGAGCTCTGCCCAAGGTCACGCAGACAGCAGGGATTGAGGCAGACACACACACAAGGGGCTCCACCTGCACTTGCTCCCATTTCCATGGGGTGTGTGCCCGTGCATGTGTGCCATATGTAGACATATGTATGACTGCACACGTATGAGCCCATGCATATGCACATGTGTGCGTATTGTCTGAGGTGTGTGGCTACACATGTGTGAGCCCATGCATGTGCACATGTGTGCGTGTTGTCTGAGGTGTGTGGCTGAACACGTGTGAGCCCATGCATGTGCACATGTGTGCCACATGTAGAAGTGTGTGGCTGCACATGTGTGAGCCCATGCATGTGCACATGTGTGCCACATGTAGAAGTGTGTGGCTGCACATGTGTGAGCCCATGCATGTGCACATGTGTGCCACATGTAGAGGTGTGTGGCTGCACACATGTGAGCCCATGCATGTGCACATGTGCGTGTTGTCTGAGGTGTGTGGCTGCACACGTGTGAGCCCATGCATGTGCACATGTGTGCGTGTTGTCTGAGGTGTGTGGCTGAACACGTGTGAGCCCATGCATGTGCACATGTGTGCCACATGTAGAAGTGTGTGGCTGCACATGTGTGAGCCCATGCATGTGCACATGTGTGCCACATGTAGAGGTGTGTGGCTGCACATGTGTGAGCCCATGCATGTGCACATGTGTGCCACATGTAGAGGTGTGTGGCTGCACACATGTGAGCCCATGCATGTGCACATGTGTGCGTGTTGTCTGAGGTGTGTGGCTGCACATGCACCTGCTGTGCAGAGGAGGACCTTCAGAGCAGAAGGGCTCCATTCATCCTCTCGGGTGGTGGCCAGGACCCACCCCAAGTGTGTCCTCCTGCTGCTTGCCCTGGGCCTTGTGTCCTTTGGGCAAAGGTGAGCCTTGATTGCTGGGACCAAGAAGCAGGAGCCAGGCGCACTGAGCCAGTTTGTTTACTGGGTGGGGCCGGGGGCTCTGCAGAGGCACAGGGCCAAGGCAGATGGCATCTGTCTTCACCTGCAGCCGAGGGTACCCATCTCCAGGTCTGGGAGGTTAGTCTCTGCGGTGGACACTAGGCAGCTTCCCGCACAGAGGGTACAGAACGGGTCTCTCCCCTCGCTGGCAGCCATGGGTGGGGCATGGAGGCTGAGCTTCTCTTCTCTGTGACTTTGGGGCTCCCTCAGCTGCCAGAGAGCCCTGGGACCAGACAGGGGCTACAGCCTGGGGGTGCAGAGCAGTGGGGGGAAGTCTGTGGGGCCCAGGCTGCGTACACGACACCCCAAACCCTTGCCAGTCCCAGAGTTAGTGGAGCAGCCCTGCACGTCCCCTGGGAGGGCGCCTCTCCTGCCTCCCCTGACAGAGGACTCCCACCTTGATGAAGATGATGAAGGTGCAGAGCAGCAGCATGAGGAGGAAGATTGCTGGCCACTGGCTACCCGCACTGGCCAGCTCTATGTAGCCGTCACCTTTGTCATCCCCGCGGGGCTGTGGCCAGACCTGGGAAAGAATTGGAGCCGGGTGAGAAGAGCCTGAGACTCCCCACCTGCGCCAGGGCAGAGCCGAACTCCTGGAGCCGAACTCCTATGTGGCGGGGTCAGGCCAGCCCAGACAAGGGGCACTGGGCAGCCAGGGCCTCCTGGGAGAGTGGCTGTTGTGGGGAGGGGGAACACAGCCAGTGGGACCCAGGCAGATGGGCAAAACAGTGATCCAAGCAGAAGGAGCAGCCAGGAGGGCAGAGAGAGCCAGGGCCGGGTGTGAGGCTGCAGGTGTTAGCTGTCACAAAACACACCGAACACCGGAGTAAGGGAAAAGGTTTATTGGGGAACACCCAGCAGACCAGAGGGGTGGGGCGGCGAAGGAAAAAGAGAGAAGGAGACTGTAAGAGAGAGAGACAGAGAGGAGAGAGACGAGAGGAGGAGAGGAGCCAAGAGAGAGAGCCAAGAGAGCACGTGTTCAGGAACAGATCCTTTTAAAACTTTGCTGGAGGGCGGGCACGGAAGCAGGAGCAGCGAATCCCATTAGGATGGGGGTGGAGCTTGACCACAGAGGTTGGGCCATGTGGCCACCTGGCTTCCAGCAATGGCGGCGGGGGCTAGAGCTTGGGATGTAAATCAGGGAGTAGATCGCACCATAGATAACACTGCGCCAGTTCCCTAGCAGCAGGGAGGGCAATCTGGGCTGTGTCCAGGCCACGCCCGTGGTAGGTTCTTGACAGGAATGGGGAGCCACTGGAGGACTTGAAGCAAGGGTGTGTCACAACCAAATGTATACGCAGAACAGTTTGGGCTGCGCTTGCACAGAAAGCACACCCAGGTCCATGGCAGGAAAGCCCCAGGCAGGTAGGAAGTCTAGACAGGGAGCACCACTACACCAGGACTCCCTGGGATTCACCCAACAAGGTGGACTGACTGTGCTGCGTGCTCAGAGCTGCTGCAAGTGGGGTCTGGCAGGGGCAGGTCCAGGGACGGCATCCTGGGTCGTGGGAGTAAGGACAGACGTGTGAACACAGGAGGCTTTGTACCAGCCAGAGGAGCCCAGTAAAAAATGAATCAGTGTGTCTGTTTCTGTCCCTTTAGCTTTCGTAATAACTGATTCTTAGACTGTTCCATGGTTGGAAATGTAGAAGGTGCTAGTCCTTTGCTGCAGATAGCTGGAAACCCTTGGAATGCAATGGCAAGTGACCCAGGGTGCGGTCAGGCGGCTCAGCACCATGGGCTCCAGCCAGGTAGAAGTAAGGGGTCACACCTCCCCGGGGGCACAGGAGGCAGCCACTGGGCAGACAGTGGGGTGGGAGCTCCTTAGGCAGGAGACGCAGGGTGGAGGACAATGGCTCTGGAGAGCAGCCTGGCTCCCTCACTCGGGACTGGGGAGTGGCAGGTCCTGGAGGAGTCTGAACTGGAGGTGACACAGTCTGCATTGTTCTTCTTCTTTTTTTTTTTTTGACAGGCAGAGTGGACAGTGAGAGAGAGAGAGACAGAGAGAAAGGTCTTCCTTTTGCCGTTGGTTCACCCTCCAATGGCCGCCGCGGCCGGCGCACTGCGCTGATCCGAAGCCAGGAGCCAGGTGCTTCTCCTGGTCTCCCATGGGGTGCAGGGCCCAAGCACTTGGGCCATCCTCCACTGCACTTCCGGGCCACAGCAGAGAGCTGGCCTGGAAGAGGGGCAACCAGGACAGAATCTGGCACCCCGACCGGGACTAGAACCCGGTGTGCCAGCGCCACTAGGCGGAGGATTAGCCTGTTGAGCTGCGGCGCCGTGCTGCATTGTTCTTAATTCCAACATCTGGGTCCCGTCCCTGTGGGCCTCATTCTCGCTGCTGTTTCTGTTTCCTATGGGGCTGATCTCTCCACTCCAATCCTGTGTGAGCTTGGCGGGGGCTGAGAGCAGCACACCTGTCCTCTGGCTCTGATGTCTGGGCCCTTCCCTCCAGCAAGCTGTGGGGTCTGTGCAAGGCTGGAGGCTTCCAGCCGCTGTGCACTTGGCCTGGGGCCTGTGGGGAACCTGCTGGGGGCCGGCCGGCACTGCCCTCAGGGCCTCTTCACGGGCGCCCACCTGGACATCGGCAGGGCCTGTGGGGAACCTGCTGGGAGCCGGCCCGCACTGCCCTCAGGGCCTCTTCACGGCCGCCCATCCGGACATCGGCAGGGCCTGTGGGGAACCTGCTGGGGGCCGGCCGGCACTGCCCTCAGGGCCTCTTCACGGGCGCCCACCTGGACATCGGCAGGGCCTGTGGGGAACCTGCTGGGGGCCGGCCCGCACTGCCCTCAGGGCCTCTTCATGGCCGCCCATCCGGACATCAGCACCCTGTCTGATCTCTTCTTCCCTGAGCCCATTGCCCTGTCCACCTGGGCCCAGGACAGGGAGAGCCACCGGTCTCCTCTGGTGCAGAAATTTGCCTCGGCTGGATTCTCTGAGGACTCAGCTAAAGTATGCGTGAAGGAAGGTGTGGGTGAATGAATGTTTCCCTGGTACTCCCCTTCCTCCTAGAGCGACTGCCTGCCACCGTCCTGGACACCATCTTTAACTGGAAGAGCTCAAATGTACACTTCAAAAGATGACCTTGGCCGCTGTGCAAAGGATGGAGTGAGAGCGGCCGTGGAGGGGCCAGCAGGGCGTTGTGATATCCCGGGGAGGGACGGGCCGGGCTCAGTGAGGGAGGAGCAGGACTGGAGGGCCCCTCGGCTGCAAGGGTGACAGTGACAGTAGGGTACGACTTCTTTCTGTGGGACGAGGGCAGCTGAGGCCATCCCATGAAGCCAGGAGCACCGTGAGGAGGGGCAGGCTTCGTGGGGTCATTCGTGTGTGGTGGTCGTGGCCTCCAGCGCTGGCACTGACAGCATTGCAATGTCTCCTTGTCTGGGGAGGGGGGGTCGTGGTGGCCGACTCTAGATCCAAGAGGGTGTGACCCATGGAGGCCGTGGGAGGAAGCCCAGAGCGGGGCAGTGAGAAGACCACCCTGTGTCCTGTGGAGAAAGCAAAGCCACAGCTGAATAGGGAGGGTTGGTGGGGCCAGGGTGGGCTGTGGGGCATCAGGCTGTGATCCCACCAGTAGGCAGATGGGGGCTTGCAGGCAGCAGGTTTATTCCAGGGGGGCTGCAACTACCTCAACCAGGGGTGCAGTTCCAGCCGCCCTCTGCCTGGCCAGAGCAGGGTCTATGAGAGCAGGCAGGGCCTGCAGCTGTGTTTCTGAGTGAGCACCACAGCTTGGCTCCCAGAGGAGGCCTTGCCCCCACTCACTGCCAGGATCCCTGGGCATCCCCAGAAGGGCCCTGGTAACAGGCCAGGGCTTGCAGCTTGGAGTCAGGGCTGGTAGGAGGCTGGCCTGGCTGGGCCTGGCCTCCTGTGGCTGCTGCAGCCCTCCTATCCCCAGAGTACCTGGTTCTAGGAGATGAACAGACACTGGCTCTGCCAGGACCCCATAGGGAGGCATGACTGGGCTGGGCCAAGGCTCTGGAGACTTCAGCTCCACTCTGGGGTCAGGACTGCCTCCTAGACATCAGGATTCACCCTGCAACCCCATGCACGCAAAAGGGTGAGGTGCACCGGGCAGTAGGAAGCACCTGTAGGCCTGCAGACTCCTGTACACCTGGCCTCATTCTACACACAGGGGCTGGGCACCTCCAGCATCAACTCATTTAATCCTCACAGGAGCCCCAGGATGTAGGTGCTCCTGGTTCCCCAAGATGGGAGGAGAAAGTCCAGGTCTAAAAGTCCCAGGGGGGCCGGCACTGTGGCGCAGTAGGTTAATCCTCTGCCTGTGGCACCAGAATCCCATATGGGCACCAGTTCTAGTCCCGGCTGCTCCTCTTCCGATCCAGCTCTCTGCTATGGCCTGGGAAGGCAGTAGAAGATGGCCCAAGGCCTTGGGCCCCTGCACCCACATGGGAGACCTGGAAGAAGCTCCTGGCTCTTGGCTCCTGGCTTCCAATCGGCTCAGCTCCAGCTGTTGCGAGGATGGAAGACCACCCCCCCCTCCCCGCCTCTGCCTCTCTGTAACTCTGCCTTTCAAATAAATAAATAAATCTTTAAAAAATAAAATAAAATAAAATAAAGGTGCCAGGGCTCTTGACCACAGAGGCAGCCAGGTGCTCTCGTGTTGTGTCTGGCACTTGGTCACTGCAGGTTGTCACATACATGTGCCCCGTAGTACTGAGACTTGACGCCCTGATGCCTGGTGTGGAACAGCCTCCAACCTCACCCAGGCCTGTCCAGGTGGGTTTCCCAGGCCACCGGTGACCTCTAGACCATCTATGCCTGGGGGTGGCTGGTTGGCTGGGCACGGGAGAAGAGAGACCAGGGAGACGGCCAGCATGGAGCCCTTGGGCAGGGGATGCCTTTCTGTCTACCCAATGGGCCAGGGAGGAACAAGGCCAAGAGGTCATGTCAATAGCAGGGGACAGACAGACCCAGAGAGGGAGGACGCCACAGCTGATGGCCTAGTGTGGATGAGGCCTGAAAAGGAGGGTGGGGGAGGGGATATCCCAGTCCTGATGGTCAGTGGGGTAGCTAGAGGCTGAGGCCAGGGCTGCAGACCCTCTGGGAGAGAAACAGGTGCGTTGGAGGAGTGAAGAGTGGCTGCCAGTCTAGGGGCTCCCTGCAGGGAGGTCCCCTGAGGATTTGTGAGGCCACCTCCCAGGGCCACCTTGGACAGAAGCCCATACTGGGTTTGGGGCTGCCGGCAGGTCTGGGCCTGAGGCCTTTGGGCTGGGAGAAGCTGGCATAGCTTTCAGAAAGCTTTTAAAAGGGGATTTTTAAAAATTTATTTGAAAGGCAGAGAGAGACAGAGGGAGACACACACACACACACACAATCTTTCGCCCATTGGTTCATTCCCCCAGTGGTTGCCATGGCCAAGGCTGAGCCAGGCTGACGCCAGGAGCCTGCAGCTACATGCAGGTTTCTCACGGTGGCAGGGGCCCAAGCCGTCTGCTGCTTCCAAGGCAGATTAGTGAAAGCAGAGCTGCTGGGACTTGAACTGGTGCTCACGTGGGTGCTGGTGTCGCAGGCAGTGGTGACCCACAGGGCCAGCCCCCTGCTCCCTGGCCGCTGAAGCTTTCTCCTCTGGCTGGGGCTGGTCGGCCTGGGGTCTGAATTCCAGGATCACGCTGGGTT